>NW_021758706.1:0-808 GCF_005508785.2 Acyrthosiphon pisum
ACTGATTTTAATAGCTTTTCATGTTGTATGAAAAATTATCGTTTTGAAGAGTTTAAATTAAAGAGAAACAATTACAAAAAAATCACAAGCGAAATATAAAGTTTTTTTTTGATACTTTTTTTATAAAATAATTTGATAATTAGTTGGATTTTATTTCCTTAATCTTTTTATTATTGTTACATCCGTTGATCCGTTCAAAAATATTATTATTGGATCTCTATTATCCATGTTTAAGTATATTTACAGGTTAACAGTTGTCAAGGTTGACACCCTTTGATGGTTAATACTCCCATACAATTGTTCCAACAATGGTGCGGTCAAGCTTGGCTTATCCCTGAATACCCTTTTGATACTTTGCACGACCTTGCTTAGATCACGGCGCCGGAACCTCCTTAACTTATTGTCCTGTGTCAACACAAGAGGGCTCCCTTCCAGTTTTTCTGGTTTATATTTGTTTAAGCTGTTTGATATGGCGCCGGATACCAATAATATTTCGGTTTTGTTCATCATAGTGAACTCGAAATCCACTATGAAGAAACGGATCTGTGAACTAGAAAATAAAACACTCATAACATTATAATTATTTAAATTCTTTATATCTGTATATTATTATTATTATATATTTTTTTTTCTTGTTTGTTTTTTTTTTTTTTTATTCTTCGAAATAAGTGATTAACTGAAATAATCCGTCGAGCAATAACATCTTTCTAGTATCTCCCCACTTCTACACACACCGGTCTCTCTGCGTTCGGATGATTTATTACCGCGTGTATAAACGCCCGTAACAGGGTATCATTGCCCTTGCTTA
>NW_021758707.1:0-1003 GCF_005508785.2 Acyrthosiphon pisum
ATTTAGAAAAAATCATAAAGAAGGGATACTGAAGATATCAAATTACAATCTCCGAAGTCTTAAATTGAATAAAATATTCTTGCTAATCAATTTATCATAGAACTATTTATATGAGGGCACCAGGAAATCAATGTTGAAAAAATTAAGCCACACTCAAAATCATAAAAAAAAAATTGAAGGAGGGTGTTGGCGCCCGCAGGCAAAAGCATTTTAGAAAACAAATAAAAAATTTAGAAAAAATTATAAAGAAGGGATTCATATTTAAAATTGCAAACTACATTCGCTAGATTCTCAAACTGAAGAAACTAATCTCTCTACTTAATTTATCAGGGCATGAGGTATTAAATTTTGAAAAAAAATAGCTAGATTTAAAATCTTAAAAAAAAAATTGAAAGAGGGTGTTGGCGCCCGCAGGCAAAAGCATTTTAGAAAACAAAAAAAAATTTAGAAAAAAATATAGAGAAGGGACTCATTTTTAAAATTGCAAACTACATACTCTAGATTCTCAAACTGAAGAAACTAATCTCTCTTCCTAATTTATCAGGGCATTAGGTATTTAATTATGAAATAAATAGCTTGACTTAAAATCTTAAAAAAAAAAAATTGAAGAAGGGTGTTGGCGCCCGCAGGCAAAAGCATTTTAGAAAACAAAAAAAAAATTTAGAAAAAATTTTAAAGAAGGGTTACCTGAAGATATCAAATTACAATCTCCGAAGTCTTAAATAGAAAAAACCATTCTTGCTAATCAATTCATCAAAGTACAATAATTATGAGGGCACCAGGAAATCAATGTTGAAAAAATTAAGCCACACTCAAAATCATAAAAAAAAAATTGAAGGAGGGTGTTGGCGCCCGCAGGCAAAAGCATTTTAGAAAACAAAAAAAAATTTAGAAAAAATTATAAAGAAGGACTCATATTTAAAAAGCAAACTACAATCTCTAGATTCTTAAACAGAAATAATATTCTTACTAATCATACAACAAAGTATGAATATTATGAGGG
>NW_021758708.1:0-1201 GCF_005508785.2 Acyrthosiphon pisum
TTTTAGTTATTTTGTTGTGATTGTATAATATTATTTTTGGGTACTTGAAACTTCTAAAGTATACTATTATATATCTATGATAGTGTCACGGTTTGTTGTTGATGTATAACGCGTTATAAGTACCTACCTAATGGATATTGTGATATTCCTGTGTATATTATAGGTCAATTTTTTTTAATACCATAGATATAAGTATATAATATGTCTTATACCTAGACCGACATACCGTCTCCGCTCAGAATCGTTTTTCTTATACAATGATATTAAATCATTGAATTCAAATTTAATACCATCCATTATACAGTGGCCCACTTGTAACGTACTGTACAGTAGAGCGACATCCACTTGCCCACCTTTTTTAAATTTATATTTACAATGTATGTCAATTAATTATTATCGGATTCGACGGGTTATCAATAAAATACCTAATGTCCAAATCTAATCTAATAACTAATAAGTAATAATGAAACTAATCAATAAAATTCGATGAAAATTTTACGGAAACTTTTAAAAATAAAAATAAAACTATGACATAAGCCAAGGGGGGGGTCCGGACCCGGGGTCCACCCCCCTGGGTTCGCCACTGATATATCCTCTTGAAATTATTATTATTTCAATAAAGCTCGGCAGGTATCTCAAATTATTTTCTGTTTCCTCTGAGTTTCGGCGTAAAGAGAGTTTACTGTATTTACATACCTATAGGCTATAGTAAGATCATTATTACATAATGGGTATAAAATACACGTGTAAATGTGATATTATATATTTATATCTATAACCTATATATATATATATATTTAGGTACTGTATTATACAATTATTTCATACGGTGGATATACATTTGGAACTATTTGTTTTATTAAAAATCGGTTTTTTTTACTCAACTCAAGCACATTATTGCATAATAAATTGTTACCTACTCGTAAGAAAAAACTTCGTAACAGCAAAATATTTATTTTTGTATATTTTCGTAGTGTCATTATATATTTATATACTAGCATAGAGCAAGAAATTTCATGCATTTGCATATTTTTTCTGATTAATACTTTATCGTATGCTTAGTATAAGTATGAATACTTACATTTCACAATATTTATGATCTAATTCTCAAAGGTTTTTTGCATTTTTTGCATATTTTGACATTTATGGGGTTTAAAAGACATTATTTTTTGATTATAAGAGCATATTCTTAAGTTTTTAG
>NW_021758709.1:0-981 GCF_005508785.2 Acyrthosiphon pisum
CCATCATATGTTGATGAAGATGAATATTCACATTTCATAATATATTATGTACATCGATGCCAAGACATTATCCCCTTAATATTTTATTTCAACCTTATAATTATCATACAGCTCATACTCAAAATGATACTCCTCAAAAGTAGGTAGGTACGATGAATCATTGAACAAATTTCCAAACTTTGTGGTTTTTTTATTTATAACTATTCAATATAACAATAACTACTGTACCTAGTATTGTCTGTTAACTATTTTACTATTAAATATAAACTAATAAAAACTAACAATTAATTATTTTTAAAATAATTATTAAAATAATGTTGTTATTACCTGTGCATCATAAGTGTCTCTAGTATTTTTTGGTTTATTTCTATCTGACAAAAAATGTAATGGCTTGTATAAATATCACGCACTTGTGTAAATATCATCGGTTCCAGCGCCAGATTTTTTACTTTTAACTTTAAGTTGTACGAAAATGTACGAAATTGGGACACTCAGATTACTAAGTTTTAAAATATAATAATTTTTCAATCACCCAATATTTTAATCAAAAAATATCGGAAATCGGAAATCGATTTTGGATTTTACGGGCGACGGGGGGGCTTACAAATTTTGGAATTGTGGTTACAAATTTGTACAAATTGTATAACAATTACTGGTATGGTTTTTGGGTCGATAGGCCAAATATAACGAAATCCGGGTGCTAGCGTCACGTGATGCTGGCACCCGGAAATCGATTTTGGATTTTACGGGCGACGGGGGGGTGTACAAATTTTGGAATTGTGGTTACAAATTTGTACAAATTGTATAACAATTACTGGTGTGGTTTTTGAGTTGAATTTCAAACTTGCGGGTGCCAGCGTCACGCACCTCGTTTACTTTATGTTTCATATTTTATAATATTGTTGGAACTCGGAGTTTGAAATATTGAATATTTTTTTAATATTTATATATCTTTACGCAATGTCGAAAGTTCTCTACAGA
>NW_021758710.1:0-1064 GCF_005508785.2 Acyrthosiphon pisum
TATTTACAACCTATTTATTTATTAACCTATTTACTAGAGTTATGTTTGAAGCAAAATAATATTGGAATTGTATATGAACAATGAACTTAAAAAAAATGAAAAATAATATTAAAAAATTGAATATAATAATAATAATAAATATAAAAAAAATGATATAATTAAAAATGTTTATGTTTTATGTGATTCCCAAAATTCTGCTATATCTTTTGAAATGGTTTCAAACGGATCACTATTATTCAGTTTTGATCGCCACATAAATTCTGCCAAGTACGAGTCTAAAAAATTTCTATCCGTCCCTCTACGTTTTTTGTTGCCCCATTTGGCCGAACCCCACATTCTTTCAACATTTTGTGTGTGGGTTCCTGAGTTAGGGTCCACGAAATTATATTTATGATTGACTTGATTATGTTGAAAACCATGTTGTTGCAAATTAGCATAAGCTTTCCAACTGTCAGAAAAAATTATAGAACCATGTCTAATATATCGGTTAATAATAGGTATCAATGTAATTTCTGATCTATTTGGCACACTAACTATGAAACATTCCTTGGTTTCACGGCATATACCACCAAACACCCATTGTTGAGGTAATATACGCCCTGCATTATTTTTCCGGCTTACGAAAAGACTTTCATCTATTTCAACTATTAAGTTTGGACCACCTACTTGATTGTTATTGTTGCTTTCCATGCGCCAAACACAAACTTCTCGTAAGTAGTTGTTCCAATCGACTACCGCATTTTTTCCAATACCCAATTCACGTTTGCAATATGTCACTGAAGTAAGTTCATGAGCCCAAGAGTATATAAAATACACAATACTATTTATCGGCAATCTCGAACCGTTCAGCCAATTATTTACCCTGATACCTTTCTCTTTACGACAATCCCTTCGTTGACATCGCCACCTCGAACCTTTCAAAAACATTTCGTGGCCATTATCACATGTATTGGTCATTTAAATTATATTTTTGGACTGGAGAAATTGAATTCCGGCATTTATATCGGGCACTTGTGTTAACAAATCTTTAAAATTCATGATGATGTCTGAAATGCGAACGAATA
>NW_021758711.1:0-1414 GCF_005508785.2 Acyrthosiphon pisum
TCCCATGTACCTATGCAATATAAGGAACAACAATTTAATATGGAACAAAAGTATCAAAGTTCAATACTATAAGTAGAACCCCCATTTTGATATTGAGATCAGTCTGTCCATAATAACCAAAACTACCTCATGCAGTATCACACGCATCATCTTATTTCGCTACCAAAATTATAAAGCGATTATTAACTTAACGTACTCATTTAAAATCTTATAATATCTTGTTGTGAATTAATAACTTTCATTTCAAACCAAAAATTGTACTTACATTATTTCAAAAAAATTAACGTCGTTATACTCTCTTTTCAAATTCTATCATTGTTCAAGTGAAGGAACATTAACCAGGTAAGAAATTATAATAATATATATTCACACAAATCCAACAATAAAATTATCATCAACGATAAGTTAATAAAGACACGCAGACTCAGGTGCATCATAAATCATTATACCCTTCGTTTATAAATCTATACTCACGATCCCAATCAATCGTAATAATTATATGCTTTAAATTGGTAATAAAAGATAGGATAATAGAAGTCGCTATTCCAAATCCCTTTAATTATTATTCATTTAAAATAGCTAATTATAGCAACTTAGTTAATATATTATTATAAGGTGAAGTTTTATCAATAGGAACGCGCATGCTTATTTTTAATTCATCGCAGTGGTATGAATATCTTAATGTTTAAAAAAAAAAAAATAAACATTATACTCATAGGTTACGGGTGAATTCCGCCATAAAGAAATTAAGAAATATTACCATCTGTGTAGACTGGAAACAGCAAACGTTTATAAGGTGTATTCGCCTTCCCCAAATATTTACGTTTCAGGTTGTTACAAGATCCGTCAAAACTACGATAGTCATACTCGTACCCGATGCACGAATTGTTGTTGTAATACTCGGGCATACACATCTCACCCAATGTTGTCCCGGTCAGATTCACCTTGGTTAAATCTTTGGCACATTGTATATCACTTAACCCGTGCCTGAAATGATAATTTAATTTATGTATATTATTATTATAAGACATGTATAATATATTATTTTCAATGAGATATTTATTTTATGCTTATATTGGTACTTTAGACAATATGTATTCTTCAAACTTTGTGTAACTTCCAATATAATTTCAGCATTTCGAGATTCTGAATGTCCATCTTTGGAAGGCATGGAATTGATCATTTGTCCATGAACTGTGCTTCCAGTTATCAAATTACTAACATTCGATAATATAATTTCCTCCGAACGATACCTGTTTTCAATTCTTTCAACAGCTTTTTTGAATTTCATCGTTTACATCGGAGATATCGAGTTTGTTGGTACCAGTTTTGTCGAGTTTATTACCAAACCTTAGGCCATTCACAAACCATTTAATCGTTGCATCAATATGGACATGGTTATAAAAATATCAAT
>NW_021758712.1:0-765 GCF_005508785.2 Acyrthosiphon pisum
CCGTTTGAGTTAAATTCTGCGACCAGCGCGCGCCGCGTTGCGCCGCCACCGCTAGAGGTTCAACATCGACACTCGACAAGGCAGTTGGCGGCGTTGCCTGTGTTAATGCATAGGAGGTGGTATACGGGTATGCGGCGTACACACGTACAATATTGTGAATGGCGCATGCGCAAAACGCCAGCCAAGGCAGTCAAATATACTGCCTCGGGCCGCCGGGTACATTACTACATTGTATAAAGCCACTCCACTAGCTAGGTGGGGGACAGCTCGCACAGTGCTTAGTAGTTAGTGGAATGAACCGCCTCACCCCGCATCTGTCACCACAATATTAGAATACTGGAATTAATTCTAGAAATCATGTTTCTTGATAAAGTAATTAATAATAATAAATATTGCAACGACGCGCAACGCTGGCACTGTCGCCCGTCTCCTGTAAAGTGCATACTGCATACTGCTCAGAAATTTGCTAATCGATTACGATTATAGAGAATGCTCACATAAATTAAGGCGAAAAATGATTTAATTATTGTACAAGTGTACAAATGTACCTATGCAAAATTTTATTAATATTTATTTGTTTAGTTGGTATAAAAATACCTAAATACAATTTTTATAGTTTTGTTTTAGTTCATGGAACATTACTCCCCTCCCCCCCCCCCCCGTGGGAGCACGCCAATGTACGGAGCGCTAGTGTTGTAATGCCTACGGGCGGAAAAATGTTAAGTCCGCCTCTGTATTACATATATATATATATTACCTATATCC
>NW_021758713.1:0-1376 GCF_005508785.2 Acyrthosiphon pisum
TCTATTGGGCCAAAAAGTGTAAAAAACTAATACAAAGCTCCTGATACATTGTTACAATAACAGTTGAAAAATATTAAAAATACATAGGCACAATTTTTTTTTATAAGCATTTGAAGTTAAAATGTTGACAAAATTTATCAAATTTAAAATTGAATAATTATTTTGTAGTTAAAAATGTATAAAATGTTCAACTTTTATATCTAAGGATTGAAAATTTAAAACAAGATTCCACGTAAATATTTAATTCTGTTGCCAAAAATTCTAAGAAATACATAAGCACAGTTTATTTTTATAGTAATTTTAATTTCAATTTTGGACCAAATTACATATTAAAAAACCTGGAATAACTATTTTAGTTATTTTGTTGTGATTGTATAATATTATTTGTGGATACTTGAAACTTCTAAAGTATACTATTATATATCTATGATAGCACCACGGTTTGTTGTTGATGTATAACGCGTTACCTAATAGATATTGTGATATGATCAATTTGAATATTACTAATAATACTATAGATAAGTATACCTATAATAATATGTATGTCTAATATCTAGACTGACAAACCGTCTCCGCTCAGAATCGTTTTTCTTATACAGTGATATTATATCATTGAATTCAAATGTAATACTATCCATTATACAGTGACCCACCACCCACGTGTAACCTTCTGTACAGCAGAGCGACATCCACTTGCACACCTTTTTTTTTTTAATACCATAGATATAAGTATAATATATCTTATACCTAGATTCAGTCTCCGCTCAGAATCGTTTTTCTTATACAATGATATTCTATCATTGAATTCAAATTTAATACCATCCATTATACAGTGACCAACTTATAACCTACTATACAGCAGAGCGACATCCACTTGCCCACCTTTTTTGAGTTAAATTTGAAAGGGTCCTCACTAAGATAATAAATAGAAAATAAATGATAATAAATCAATTTTAGGTTATACCATTGTGGTTCACTCGACTAGCTATTATTACTAGTCGATATAATCTCGAATTCGACTAATTTTAGTCGAATGCTTTTGGAGAATAGCGTTTTGCAGTCGACTATACGTTTTTAGTCGCACACTACTTCTTGCGAATCACATCGCATAAGGGCTATATAATGATTCAGGTACAGAGGATATTATATTCTGCAAATATAATGAAAGGAAATTGTAAAGGAACAAATAATAAAAAGACTAAAGAAGCACATTATAAAGTAAAATATAAATAATGAATATACCATATACATCAATCATAATCATTATTAAATACATATTTTGTATTTTAATTAAATATTAAAAAAAAACATTTTAAATAGGGAAATTATTACTATAGTATATATTACTATAAGTGTATATATTGTTAATTTCCGGA
>NW_021758713.1:3351-4368 GCF_005508785.2 Acyrthosiphon pisum
AACGATCTGCAAACACTTGTAGTTAACTACGCACAAATGAAATCATGACGAACCAGATAGCTATTCAGCAACAATACGAGACGTAAACACGCATGACAAATAATACAGGTATGTCAGCAATAATACGGGCTTAGAAACAAATCACGCACCCACCCACCGCCCGGCCGTGTACTGTGACGTAAGCATTTCTCCGATTCTCATCGGTAAACCACCGTCACTGCCGCAATAATCGCCTTTGCCGCAATAGCCGCCTTTGCCGCCGAAGACTCCGCCACCACTACACCGCTCCACATGTTGGAGAAATGCTAAGTCACAGACATGCGCATCACGAGTTGCTGTCGTACCTGTATAATTTGTCGTGTAAACACGTACATACCGATGACGTAATGCACATGTGTGATAAGTGCAAAATTCGGAAAAATAAGTTTTTTGCATGGTTGTCTTGTTAACAACTTTCTACATATTATTATTGTGTACAAATGTTGTAAGCACGATGTAGGTAAAACGGTGTAGTCACTCGAGCCGAGAAGTGAGTCCAAATCAGACGGCACTTTGGTTAGCGCGCCTTCCGCCAGGTAGCGCTAAAAAGGCCGATCAACAACCGGCTGCTATAATAGAGAGGCCGTATTTGTAATGCATTAAATGCCTTTTTGCGTATTATCCGCGGTAAAGTTTTAAAATTTCATACTTCAGTATTCAATATTCATTCAAATTTATAATTTAATATAATCAAATATTCACCTTATAGTATTATAATTTATTATACTATTTAATAGGTACTATTGACGTAAAAATAAAAACTGGAGTGAAGAATTGAAGGATTCTTTATTCCTCTCACTTTGACTGGAAGAACAATTTGCATTGGTAAATAAATGCATTACTTTTTTACCTAATTAGTTACCTTTTTCTTTGTTATTTTTTCCTTAAAAATAGCTTAATAAATCTAACAATGTTAATATATTTTTACTGTTGATTAAACTAAAAAACAACCCAAGGACATACAGATACCTTGTAGAT
>NW_021758714.1:0-1270 GCF_005508785.2 Acyrthosiphon pisum
CTGATAATATACTGCTGCGAACCAGAATTTTTATTCTGGGCCACGGAAAAGTTAAGATAAGTTTTGAACACCATACATCGATTATTAAATAACGAATTTAACAAAGTTTGAGTCTTATAGATTTGGTACCTACATTTAACGGGCAACGAAGTGCACGGGATCAGCTATTTTTGATAAAAATATATTTATCATTATTACCGCTAGAAACATTTCAATACGTTTTCATTAACCATTTTTTATGTTTACTTTCCGATCACATTAAACGATAAAATTTGAATAAAAAATTATACATATAAACGTCTGGAGGCAAAATAAACAACCAATCACGGGCGAAGCTGTGACGGGTCGGCTAGTTAAATATATAAACATTTAAGATTGATTGGTAAACATAATAATACCCGCATTATACATATATATATATTTTTTTTTTGGCAATAGGTAGGTACTTAATAATTCGAAACTGTAACGCGTTATTTTATAGAAATTACTTATCAAAAGTAATTTCCATTACATTTTCGTTACTAGGATATAATTCTAATGACATTACGCAACGCGTTAAAAGCAAAGTAACGCCGTTACAGTAACGCGTTACTTCCGTTACGTTACTACCTAACACTGCCTATAATAGATATTGTGATATGATTAATTTGGAATTTATTATAGGTACCTATTTTAGGTCAATTTTTTTTTAATACCATAGACTATGTAATATTATGTCTTATACCTAGACAAACATACCGCCTCCGCTCAGAATCGTTTTACTTATACAATGATATTATATCATTGAATTCAAATTTAATACCATCCATTATACAGTGACCCACTTGTAATCTACGGTACGAAGAGCGACATCCACTTGGCCACCTTTTTTAATATGTAATTTCGTCCAAATTTGGACTTAAAATGACTATAAAAATAAACTGTGCTTATGTATTTTTTAGATTTTTTGGTAACAAGATTAACTAATTATGTGGAATCTTGTTTTAAATTTTCAATCCTTAGATATAAAAGTTGAACATTTTATAAATATTTAACTACAAAATAATTATTAAATTTTATATTTGATAAATTTTGTTAAAATTTGAACTTTAAATCCTTATAAAAAAAAATTGTGCCTATGTATTTTTAATATTTTTAAATTGCTACTGTAACAATATATCAGGGGCCTTGCATTAAATTTTCACGCTTTTTTACCCAACAAATAAAATTTAATTGATATTTATAAAAAAAAAACTCAACAAATTGAAAACTGACAATGCCCGTAAACAGC
>NW_021758715.1:0-1121 GCF_005508785.2 Acyrthosiphon pisum
GGTTGAACCTTTAGCGAATTGTTTGAGTACTGGTGGTGTATCTGTCTTTAAATGTGTTACAATATTTTGCATGCTTACTTTATCAGTAGGTGGTGTCTGTATTGATATTAGTTAATATTGGATTAAATATATAAACGTCATCTTCATTATAGTCTTCTTCATCATCAACTGTACCATAAACATTTTCAACGATTTCATATGCAATTGCAATGTCGTCAATATTTTCATAAATTTCTTCATCAGACAATTATAATTCTGAATCCATCATATTGAGCAACTGCTCATTGGTCAACTCGCTACTCATCTTTGACTAATTGATATTATAATAATTATATGTTTCAATCAACATAATAGTTATACAATTATTATTTCAACGTTACTACTCACTTGTGTATTTGATAAATAGAAAAAAATGACTTAGAATTTAAAAACGTAATCGCTAATCTATATACATAAATAATATATAAATAATTTGTCTTCCTGAGGGATCAACATTAAGTCCAAAACACAGGGCGGATCTGGTTGAAATTTTCAGGATGGATTAACATTATAATCCCACCGTGCCTTAAGAAAGGATTTTTAGAAATTCAACCTCTAAAGGGGAAACTAAGTGGTTGTAAGTATACAGCAATGGCGCCATCACGTGTCTTTTGCACTAGCTCACACAAGTTCCTCCACGCTGCCTCTTTTGCCTTCTTTATGGCTTTCGCGAGTGCCCGCTTGGCTGTTCTGTAGTTGGTCTCTTCCTCTATGCTTCCTGCGGTACCATGTTTCTTTCTTTTTCGCTGGAAACCCTTCGTAGGCAGTTAGCAGTGTTTCGGAGCGCACTTATTTCCGGACTCCACCAGTGAACTGATTTTCTGTGTTTTATGCTTTAGGTTGTCGTGTGGCATGTGTTTATAGCAGAGGTGGCCAAACCGCAACTCGCGTCATAGACTTTTGCGGCCCACATCTTAACGTAATATTAGACGTAAATTAACGTAAGAGCCAAAAAAAAAAAAGTCACATAATGTACAATAATATGACCTTTTTTTTTTACATTTTGGCTCTTCAATTTTTATTAATATATTTGGTGGCTCGTGAGTCTTTTCTCGCTGGCCACCCCTGATTTATAGCGTCTG
>NW_021758716.1:0-1012 GCF_005508785.2 Acyrthosiphon pisum
ACAAGATTCCTTATAGAATAATCTACCTTTATAAAAAAAAAATGTCTATAAGAAACTCAAATTAAATTTTTATGAGAGTTTGAAATTCATATTTTTACAACATTTGATATTCACTCGATTTCTTACGTAACGATTTTCTTATTTTGTTTTAATTAAAAAACGAGTGACTGTAGAAACTGGAAAATTTCACTGAATGTTTATATTAGCATTTACTATATACAATAAAATTTTGAAAATAATTTGACTCTTTTTGAGCTGTTTACGGACATTGTAAGTTTTCAATTTTTTTAGTTTTTTTTTCTATAAATATCAATAAAATTTTATCTATTGGGCCAAAAAGTGTGAAAAATTAATACAAGGCTCCTGATACATTGTTACAATAGCAGTTGAAAAATATTAAAAATACATAGGCACAATTATTTTTTATAAGCATTTGAAGTTGAAATTTGTCAAAATTTATCAAATTTAAAATTGAATAATTATTTTGTAGTTAAAAATTTATAAAATATTCAACTTTTATATCTAAGGATTGAAAATTTAAAACAAGATTCCACGTAAATATTTAATTCTGTTGCCAAAAATTCTAAGAAATACATAAGCACAGTTTATTTTTATAGTCATTTTAAGTTCAAATTTGAACGAAATTACATATTAAAAAACCTGGAATAACTATTTTAGTTATTTTGTTGTGATTGTAATGATTGTATAATATTATTTGTGGGTACTTAAAACTTCTAAAGTATACTATTATATTTCTATGATAGTACCACTGTTTGTTGTTGATGTATAACGCGTTACCTGATGGGATATTGTGATACGATTAATTTGGAATTTATTGTTGATACCTATTATAGGTCATATTTTTTTTATTACTATAGATAAGTATACCTATAATATGTATGTCTAATAACTAGACTGACAAACCGTCTCCGCTCAGATCGTTTTTCTTATACAGTGATATTATATCATTGAATTCAAATTTAATACTATCCATTATAGAGTGACCCACTTG
>NW_021758717.1:0-878 GCF_005508785.2 Acyrthosiphon pisum
AAATATATTGTAAAACATATCACAAAACAATCATTTACCAAGTGCACAGATATAGATAATATTTCATGACCAAATTATAGCAGACGCGTACGACACTGTGACGGCCGTGTATCAATGACAGCGTACAGTTTTAACTTCATAATCCACAGCAGAATATTTTTCTAATTATTTTGATATACATAAAAATTGTATTTAGCTTGAAAAAATTACAATGATTACATACACGTATTCGAATAGCATAATACTACGTTCAATGTCCATCACAATTTCTTTAATAATTATATTTTTAATTGTTCATCAAATTATATTTTCAACAGTCAATATATTATATTATTTGGATTTAACAATTAAATAACTATTAGTATATCGTAAATATATAATACTATCGATGTCTCGTATTTATACACATGGACATTTTGTTTTAAATTATGCGCATATATTTAATATTGCATATATGATAAAATAAAATGTTATATTAATAAGTATGTACATAATTTACATAAAAGTCAAAATTGATCTCCAACCATTGTACCGTACATAGCCAAAATTGTATGAACAGAATTTACCTAAGTATAATACTAATACGGTATACTCAATGTAACAATATATACATATTATATCATCTACATGATAATGATTTTCTTATGAAATTGAACTTTAAATATTTAATTTCATCTTGATATGTTTGATGGATAAGCTATGAAAAATAATTTTTAGATTATTTATTAACAATATATAATACTTATGAGTAACATTACATTACATTTTCAAGCCTTAGCTATACCTACGAATTGCACACACACGCGCAAACACACACACACACACACACACACACACACACACACACACACACACACACACACACACACACACACACA
>NW_021758718.1:0-713 GCF_005508785.2 Acyrthosiphon pisum
TGTTAAAACCAAAAGGTTCTATCTATAAGATAAAATAAATTAGTGATAACCAAAAAGTACTATCTCATATTCACTGTATCAACCATACAATAATAATATGATGGTACAATATTATTAATTATTGTACATTTTTATCAACAAAACAAAGATTTCTATAAATAATTTTAATAAATATGCGGTACATTTACCTTAGTCCTTAGTAAATATTATTTTTATTTTGTCTTTATTTTAACGGGATGCCTCAACATTCTGATCCGTGATCTTGTCAATTATTATCATTATAATAGAAAAAAAAATATGTTGTCATCATGGTTAAGAAACCCTAATTAAAAATATGAAAATCAGAATCTTATAAGTTATAACCTTAATGTTTAATTAATTGAATATTAATTTTATTTTTTATTTTTTTTTGGGGGGGGGGGGGGGTTTACTTTTAACCCCTTCTACAGGTATGGTCATGTATATAGGTTAGGTTAGGTATCTATTATACTCAAGTGAAAAGCCAATTACATGTCATTATTTATTATTTTGAGGTTGGTAACATCATAGTGAAAACATACATTTAATTCAAAACCAAGAAGTTCTAACTAAGTGAAAAAAAAAATATTAACAACCAAAGTTCTATCTGAAGAACTTTTTGGTTCTTAACGGAAATTTTTTACATTTTTGTTTTTCTTACGTTACATTTTGATTTTAAGAAAAATAAAATTGCT
>NW_021758719.1:0-1008 GCF_005508785.2 Acyrthosiphon pisum
TTACGTAACGATTTTCTTATTTTGTTGTAATTAAAAAACGAGTGACTGTAGAAACTTGAAAATTTCACTGAATGTTTATATTAGCATTTTATATATACGATAAAATTTTTAAAATAATTTGACTCTTTTTGAGCTGTTTACGGACATTGTAAGTTTTCAATTTTTTTAGTTTTTTTTTTCTATAAATATCAATAAAGTTTTATCTGTTGGGCCAAAAAGTGTATAAATTTAATACAAAGCTCCTGATATATTGTTACAATATCAGTTGAAAAATATTAAAAATACATAGGCACAATTTTTTTTTATAAGCATTTAAAGATCAAATTTTGACAAAATTTATCAAATTTTAATTTGAAAAATTATTTTGTAGTTAAAAATTTATAAAATGTTCAATTTTTGTATCTAAGAATTGAAAATTTAAAACAAGATTCCACGCAAGTAATTAATTCTGTTACCAAAAAATCTAAAAAATACATTTACGCAGTTTATTTTTATAGTCATTTTAAGTACAAATTTGGACGAAATTACATATTAAAAACCTAGGATAACTATTTTAGTTATTTTGTTGTGATTGTATAATATTATTCGTGGGTACTTGAAACTTCTAAAGTATACTATTATATATCTATGATAGTACCACGGTTTTTTGTTGATGTATAACGCGTTATAAGTACCTAATAGATATTATGATATGATTAATTTGGAATTTATTATAGGTACCTATTATAGGTCAATTTTTTTTTAATACCATAGATAAGTGTATATATGTCTAATACATAGACTGATATACCGTCTCCGCTCAGAATCGTTTTTCTTATACAGTGATATTATATCATTGAATTCAAATTTAATTTCTATCCATTATACAGTGTCCCACTTGTAACCTGCTGTACAGCAGAGCGACAACCACTTACCCACCTTTTTATTTATAATATTCATAACTAACATAAATTATTGACATATATCGCTAATCTGAAAATTATGAATATTACATTTAATAATATATTA
>NW_021758720.1:0-1023 GCF_005508785.2 Acyrthosiphon pisum
GATTCCTATAAGAATAAATTAATAATTATCACCAAAAATACATCAAATTAATAGGTACATAAAACCTAAGAATAAACAATGAATGGTGTTTTTTTTACTTTGTAAATTTTAAATTTACTAAGCTAACACCCATTCATATATTATATTAATAATTTCTTGAGCCTTTTAATTTGTTTAAAAAAGTCACCTTTATTGATTGTACAAGGTTCATATTCATAATCCAACTATATGAGCATTAGGCATAATATATTAATCTAATAAAATGAAGTTATTATTTTGTTCAACTTATGACTGATGGATAGAACCTAAAATACTTTAAAAATATTCTGTCCTACCAGATTTTACAGTTCAAATGGAAAAATAAAAAGTTAAACGTTTTAAATATATTATAGTCAGTGGCGTATATATACGAATTATGTTCACTATGAGCCAATTTATCAGTTATCACTAGACGAGCATAGCACGACTAACATGGTCATAATTATACATTTTTTAGGGAGCTGGGTGGTTATAATTATGACATTATATACAGTACAAATATAAATTGCGCAATTCAATTTTATAATTACTATGTAAAATTAATTTTTTGGTTCTTTTTTTAAAAATATTGACAGTGTCATTTATATATTTTAATGTTATCTTACTATGAATTTAACATCAAAGTCAATAAGTCATCAAAGCAAGTACTGAAAATATAACATTTCCTTGTTGGTTCCTTAAAAACGATTTTAATCAACCGGCTAACTTAGCAAGTTAGCCGCTAACTTAATCATGGTGAAAAACTGTAAACAGTGTAAATATACATGCAATGGTTTGATTGAACCTGCAATTTCATTATGGGCCCTGACCTAGGAGGCATCCCCCCCATATACGCCACTGATTATATTCAATAGTAGTATTGCTTATTAATGGCAATTATTTAAACATATCTACACTTAAATTTATTATTCGTTTGCTATCAATATATGATAGACCAAAAATATCATTTGTAAATACAAATTTGAAGGATTTCTTACTTAATAA
>NW_021758721.1:0-781 GCF_005508785.2 Acyrthosiphon pisum
AAATTTCATGAAATTTAAAAAAAATGAAATATTTCAAAATGTGTGAAATATTTCAATTATCATTATTTTTGTAGTTTTGTCTTGTAAAATATTAAATAATTAATCTAAATAAATTAAATACCTCATTAGTCATTGACACACATTTTTTTCTTAGTTTTAATGTATAATAATATAATATTGTATTTTTTTGCTGTACCTATTATTCGATGTAAGAATGTAAAATAAATAAGGAATAGATAGGTATATTGTTTATGTACCATGTACGTGGTAACTTATAATATAGTTATATTATGTTAAAAATCAGATCAGAGTTTTTTTGATCGAGAATCTTTATGACATGTATTTGTATAATTGTATATAAAAAAAACATAATAAAAATAAAAATATAAAAATGTAATATAAATTTAAAAAAAAACGCTTGGGTATAACGTTTATCATATAATGTGTTATCATATAATGTAATAATTATGTTATGTTATGAAGATCATTGTTTCTTATTAATGTTAACATGTATTATAATTATATAAAACAAAAAACATAATAAATATTAAAAAGAAACAGTAAAAGGAAACCAGTACTTAGGTATATATTATAAAGATCATAGTTTTCTTGCTAACGATTCACATGAAATAATATAAATTATAATTATAATTTATATATAATAAAAATATAAACAAAATAATATTTAAAAAATAAAAATGAATAATTAATAAAAATCCAATATTTCACTAACATTGAAATATTTCACAACTTATATTTCATGAAATATTTCTCATACTTC
>NW_021758722.1:0-982 GCF_005508785.2 Acyrthosiphon pisum
TCACACTGTAAATTATTTTTAATTTTATAATTTTGTCACGATTAAAGCAATAGCCTTTCTATATTTTTATTTAAAACAAACAATTTGTATAATATTATTTTATTCATCAGTTGATAATTCAAACAATATTAAACATTTTTTTTAAAAACGATTTTTTTTTATTTAAATAAATGTATTGGCACCCATATTAACATAATATATAATAGTTCAATACAGAATTATTAATGATAAGCGGCCCGACTTTCGACGGTTTTCCTCAAAACTTTTTACCAGAGGAGATAACCGACCACAGAAAGTCCAAGTTGTTGCATATTCAGCATTTATATTGTATACTAAACGTTTATATTAATAATAATAATCATAAGTCCAGATAACATCTCAAGAAAACATGAGACCTCTATAAACCGTCTCAGAATTGGCCACACCCACCTTACACACTCCCACTTAATGAAGAAGGAAGACCCCCCAGTTTGCACATGTTGCGGAACACTCTTTACTGTGAAACACATCTTAACCGAATGCAAAGTTTACGACAAAGAAAGAAGGCTATACCAAATATCCAACCACCTCGCCGAAGCACTCAATCCGGACCCCAACAATATACACAAGATCATAAAATTTCTCAAGCAAACGAATCTTATAAACAAACTGTAAATTGTAAATAATACTAATCACTTAACCTCTCTCCTAATTATTACTATCTTGTCTTGTTTTAAATACTAAATTACTTTGTATACCTTTTTAAATATTAATGTAATATGTAAATATACTTAAAGATAATAATGTACTGTTACATCCAATGGCCATAGATGCCGCGGATAACTGTTTAATAAAAAAAAAAAATAATAATCATAAGTATCATATTACAATCGGTGGGGATTGTCCATTGGTCATTAGCAAGTAGACAATTTTAATATACGTCAATACGATTTTATACTATCGACAATAAAAGACTATAATATACGTTTGTGTCCTTATTCAT
>NW_021758723.1:0-1002 GCF_005508785.2 Acyrthosiphon pisum
TTTATACTAAATTTAAAAGTCTATAATTATTAGACTAATCTTTTAAAGTCTAATAATTTATATGAGATAAATGTCAACGCTATGTCATATAATAATGGTCACTGAAATTAAGAACATGTATATACCTATATTATATTTGTACATTCACTTGTTAACTATTCACTTAAATAATCGTTATTTTTCATATAATTCAAAAACTAAATATTATATTATTAATTATTATATAGACGAAATCGAAGTTTATTGTTAATTTTGTATTTATATATTATCTTCAATTTGTTATAACTTAACCAATTTTATTATGATACATAATATTTAAATGTAAATGTACGTTGGTATTATTTATAGTATAATATGTCAAAAATAAAAAAAACTGTTTCACTGAAAAATTAAATAAGATACATATAGAAATCACTACTTTGTTGAAATTAATTATGCACATTTCTTACCTATATCATACAAAATAACCCACCATATTAATATAATATGCATTGTAGGTATACACTATACATAATATTATACAATATTTAAACCCACCGATGTATGCTGTATACACAGTGTACACTGCAGATGACTGTCTGATTAACCTTAAGACACAGAAAACTGTTTTAATTAAAAGTCAAAAGTTATCAAAGGGAGTGTTTTGTTTGGAAATGTTGTTCAAATTTTAATTTTGTTGGCCATTAGTAATATCATAATTAATAATAAACAATATTAATATTACCATTGATTATACATAGTATAATATAGTACTATGTATAATATAGTAATATAGTACTATGTATAATCAATGGTATAACGTATAAATTAAAATAAGTGTTACGGCCTGTTATTAAAATCTTTTGAGAGACTTAATAACTTAACCCATCGTACGGCGCATGCACGGATTTAGATGTCTCATTTACGCGTATGGGGTAAGAATTTACCCCCTCAGAAACATATAGATATACAAAGAGTGTTTACATTATACAGAGTGATTACAAAAACAATTTTTTTTTTTAC
>NW_021758724.1:0-730 GCF_005508785.2 Acyrthosiphon pisum
TTTATAGGTCTACGGTTTCAACATTCCCTGCTATAACAGTATAACAAATAATCTTTAGCTTAGGTAGGTATTTTATGTTGTATAGAACAGGTCACAGTTATGTTGTTTTTAATTATTTGTGTAACATTGATCATACCTAATAATATTCAACAAAATAACTTAGAAAACAGGATAACGATATTTCTCTTTATCTTTGGCAGGATAAAAGACTGCCCATGAATGTGAGAGTGTTTTTATTGTTTCCTTGTTTATAATTAATTATTATAATTTATAAAACAAACCTATATTTGGAAGCCCACGGAAGCCTATCAATGTTATAACAAGTATGCCACTGAACTACTCCTAAACGACTGAACTAATTGTGAATGCCGGGTCTGCCGACCAATATTTCCTCCTCGTCGTCCACAAAGACGTGGCATTGTTTTATGCACGTAACTTATATGTGAGTATAATACGCTCAATATTTACGTGATAGCGATACATGTAATATCAAAACACAGCGTACAAAAAAATTAAATGCATTGAATGAATACACAGATTTTACGACAACCAATAATAATTATTATAATAGTTTTAAAACCCATAGTAACCATTTATAAACAAAAATGTCTACCATAAATCTCTAAATCCCCGTTTGAGCACATCCCCTGGTTGGACCTGGGGGGTGATTTGTGAATATAAACAATCCGGGGCGTCACCCAAACGCATACAAAAAATTCATTAAAATCGG
>NW_021758724.1:971-8973 GCF_005508785.2 Acyrthosiphon pisum
TATATATAGATATTACTAATAACACGTTTAATATAATAATATAATGACTAATGAGTAATATTATGTAAAGGTAAAGTCTGGTAAACGACAATTTATTATTTAATGTGAAGGTATAGGTATAACTAATATTTTAACAATGTTAATAATAATATATTAGGTATCACAGATAAAATAATTTATTGAGATATTTTCATATAAAAAAATAATTACATTTAATTATAGTAAATACGATTATTAACAATATTTTATTGTATCCCTGCAGTTATACCGTGGTATCGTTACAACGGTTTTGTGCTTGTGTCGTCAATTATCGTCGGCATCATATAACACAATATATGTCTCATTAATCATTATGATAATAAAGTAAACAAATGTTACAATAAATATACGAATTCGGAAGTGGCAAAAATGATAATATAAAATGTTGTTATTGTTATTCTTGAGATTTCAGACTGTGATAGGGTTGTATGGAATACTCGAAATGTACTGCGTACAAATAGCTATTCATATAATCCAGCGAGCGTGTCTGAGACTATTCAAGGGGGGTTGGTTTAAAATTCATCACATCACATTATTCCCGAGGGCTTACACCCTTCGAAACGACAATAACGAACAGAGCTACTCGATATAACAATGGAGTATTTTTAAAGCGGTCGAAATTCGTGTTTTTAGTTTTTTTTTTTTTATATACACCTAGGCCTGTTACAACGCTCGTTGATTTTAATGCAAATAAATACATACAATTACAATTAAAACAAATCGAAGGTGTGATGACAAACATGAAAATATAGTACCTACTACCTACATTACAGAAGGGGGGGGGGGGGGGCATGCAGCCTCCAGACTTAACATATAATATTAATTATTAATATGACATAATATTATGTAACCATTAATGATTTACATTGATTACTAAATTTGTAATTATAAAAATTCGTAATATTATTAATTTATCAAATCAAATCAAATTAATAAAGGACAGATGACAAATTTTCCATTTAACAGTTCCAATTTCGTGTTGTAAGTTTAAACACTTGGTGAGTTGACCAATTATTATCAAACTATTATAGTGGCAGTAATACACACTTCCATCGCCTCAACTCGCAACCGTTCCAATCATAAACAAGCGGTGGTAATAAGTGGCAATTATTACTTCACAGTCTTCAAACATTAAGTTTATGTCTCAATATTCAGCCAATGTGGTTTTTGTCATATTACCTACTAGAACTATTAGGTTGTAAAAATTCCCTAAAACCCAGAAAAACAAAAAAAATCAAAAAATTCCCACAAAAGTAAGTTCATCGATTTATTTTTAAAGTTTTAAAGTTTCTTAACAATGTAATTTGAACTTACTATAAGAATGTCATGTAGGTGCTTTCAACAGTAACAATATATTTTTTTACTAACGGTTCCGTTTTTTTTGTTATGTTATTTTGAAATTTAATTACAAAAATTAAATATTATGCTATTACACAGAATATAATATTCTCGTGTTTAAGTATATAGTTGATCGATTAGCTCAATAATGTCTATAAAAAGTACATCGTACAACTGTACAAGTTGTATAGGTATGAACAGAAAATTCACCATATCGTGGTGCGTCTATTGAATAAGATAACAACATTTATCTATAATTTTGTGAATTACATAGTTAATATTATGTTAATTTATTGTATAGCTCGGTGATGATAAATTTATACATCTGCATATATCTGTCAATGGTTTTATGTTTATTTGTGTTAATAAGTGGCCGTCATATGATTTTGTTATGGGAGGGAGGAGATGTAGCTGATTTTTAACATGCACTATTGAATTACTGAAAGGATAATTTATGGTTATCGGATATTAAACATTAAAAAAAAATGTCATAGGATAATCTATCCCACTCACCCCCTCCCTTTGGACCTTTATTGTGTCATACTTTAATATACGTCTGACAGATTAATTAATTGAAATTCGTTGGACCAAAAGTTAAGTCCACTTTTTCACACTCCAAAAATATTATATTTTTTCAATAACTAAAAACGTTAGTCGTAATACAATTTACAGCTATTATACGACATAGCCAATTGAAAAAAAGGGCGGAAATTTAGAATGATGATTTTGGTACACGCAACTAAAATGTTTAATGCATTAAATCTCAGTTGACTTAATCATCATAAAACGCAATCTAAGTTTATACAGACCGAGCTGTATGTGCACAGTTTTATCATCGTCGTATAAATTCAATCATCCGCGTGAATCTTATAACAGTTTTTATTATATACTTTGTATTGTAATATAGACATGAGTATACCCTATCTTTTTTTTTATTAACAAGATATCACTAAGTGTCCAATTCAGTACGTAGTTAATATCAAGCTTTATAAATATATATTTCATATTTGCGCAGTCGTAATATACTGTGCAATATAGATAGGTAATAAAGTTTATGGGATTTATGAGAAAAAATATTTTATACGATACGAGATTATTTAATTTCATCTATATAATGTGTAAGTGAAATATTGAGTGAGTGTTCTAATTAATATTATGATAAATAGCTTACAATCGTTTAACAAGTTTAATCATTGATTATAATTTATAATATTGTTAATTGTTCTACAAAATAAAAACAAATAAAAACAAAACGTGCAGCAATTTAAAAATTACCTTTACATGGTTCGGTTAAGGTTACCCACGGTTAGATCTCCTTTTGCAAGAAAAAATAATTATAAATATACAAATTTATAAATATACCATATACGATAAAAAACATTTCCTATTAAAACTTTTATAGGTACTAGCATAATTCTTGACTTCATTCCAAATGAAAAAGAAAACATTACTCATACAGTTGAAAAAATTACAAAAAGTTGGGTACGATTATTACACCTTTTATTGTATAATATATAACTACATAAATTATACAAGAACATAACATAATAATATTACAAAATGTTAATAGTAAACGAAAGTCACATAATAATATAATAATTGGATATACCTGAGTCTCAATACATATAGATATTTTGGATTTAAATCTACAATAGTTGTATACCACTGGGTAAAAGGGGAAATATCGAGTAATAAAAAAAATCGGATAATCTCAACCGCGGTTAATATTATACATTTATAATAATATGATATTAAGTTATTTCCTGGTCGCATAAAAATTGATCAATTTAATAATGGTAGTGCGCTAAAATTTAATGGACCGATAGCGGACTTATAATAGCTTATTATATGAGTATATTGATCCATTAAAATGTTACATTTAATATAACCGGAGTTCATGCAACCTGGCATACAAAAATCTTATATCTTATAATAAAATATTATGCATAATATAATACAGTCAAGTCTCGACAACTCAAATCTCAATGGGGAATAAAAATATATTCGGCTTATGAATTATTCGGGTTATAAACTTCAAAAAGAACTTGAATAACACTTCAAGGGGCGAGATAAAAATTCGAGGTTATTACCGAGATTCGAGTTATCCATACTCGACTGAAACACATATACATTTCGTAAGTAGGCAATATCGTCGATTTTTTCACCGTCATTTCTCATCGGTTAGCCAACTCCAGTGATTGATCGTAATGTCGTCACCGGACGGGTGGCTAACTAATGGGGAATGACAGCAATCATAATATGAGATATTTGAGGTAAATCCGAAGCAATGGCCGCCGTAGTCATCGAGTACCGTCCCGACACCAATATAATTAATCGTCACCACTGCAGGTGTCCAGTCTAGGACTCTGCAACCTGTTTCCGACCACGAAGATCCGCTGGCAGGTAGGTACGCCACTCCGTGTCGAGCGTCGTTTGCACCCCACAAACGTAATAATAATAATAATGACGAAAATCGTGTACGAGGGTCGACGGGCAAACGGAGGTGAGAGATCCCCATTATTCCGATCCTGTCGAGTCGCGTGCCGAGCAGGTGGGTCGTAGTTGTGGATGTTTATATGACAATGTTGACATGTTTAAATTTGTCATGTTTACATGTGTATGGCCTTGTTGGGCACACGATATGATATTATTATTATTATTATTATTATTATATGACTAAGGAGGTTGTTTGCCGGTCACCCTGAAATGTATACGATCGTTAATAGAAAGTCGGCGCAATATATTTTGTTTTCTCTTTCAAACAACTACGTAGTGCAACATCGACAAAACACGTTCGCGTGAAATCGTTATTAGACCTATTACAAAAACTATAGAAATCGATATCTTTGAAGTTTTGACTTGTGTATTTTATATTTTATGGTCTTTTGAGTTTAGGTAGGTATTAAAAATGTAAAACAAAATGATTTTGCATGAATGTGTTTTGTTTATGTGCCACGTCGAGTAACATACTATTATATTATAGAAATCTATACAAAGCAGCAATATTATACGACATGATCCTGCAGTGAAATTTTAAAAATCAACATAGGAATTATTTTTTGTTTTGATAATTGTTATATAATTATAATTGTTGTCACTTAGCGTATTTAGTTTTTATGCTGTAATTTTAGAAATGTTCAATAGGTATGATTGGACAATTAGAAACCTAAATCTATCGTACGTTTATATATTGAGGTCTGAAATTATAATAGAAACATTACCTAGGTAGTACTAATTTTGCAATTGTGCAGCACTAAGGCAGTGATAAAACTAAAAATCGTTCGAGTATAAAAGTAAAAGTAACCTTTTCACTGGATTATGGGCTGGTTGCACAAAATTATATAGGTTCAATAAATAGTTATTGGTCCAATAAGTTGAGTTATTGAATCGATAAAAATTAAAATACGTTGCACAAAGTTATTGAACCAATAAGTTATCGACCATTAGTCACTATTGATCCATAAATTTATAGGCCCGATTTTGGTCCAATAAAATAAAATTTATGAAACCTTATCAACATATCTTCTGTTATCAACATCTTTATATTATCACAGAACAATATTATCAAAATATTAATGAACCATAACCTTAAATAATTGAACCACTCTGAACCATTATGGTATGTGGCTCAAAATATTATAATATAAGAAATGATTTGTGCAACGATTTTTAATATTTATCTATCAATAAAATATGTTATCAAACCGATAAAACCTATAGAGCCAATAAGTTATAGGATCAATAAATTTTTTTTTGTGCAACCGGCCCTTAATCAGTAATTAAATTTATAGTTAAAAAAAAATGATACTCGACCCATTTGTATTTAAGTAAGTTATGCGAAAAATAGTAAGTTTCTGCGTTAGAGCAAGACTTAATTAGCACCTCACCCCGTCTAATATCGGCGATGTAGCGACTATAGAAGGTATTATTTTTTTAGCTATTATAGGTTAGTGCACTGGGTAATCAGGGTAAACTGTTGACTATGTTGTGAATATTTTTTCTTTAATGCATATTTTAATATAAAATACAATGAACAATTAAATATTTAAGTTGGAAAAAATACAAGGAAAAAACACGCCATCTCAGAAGATAGATGTTAAGTTAATTGGGTGGGCTTTGATTATAAATGTATTTTACGTAAATAATTATAATACTATTTATAATAAATATATTGCTTGATCATTTTGTTTTATTTATGTGTGTATAATATTTTGAAATAAAATAAACCTAAATCTAACTAACCTGTTTTTACTAACGAAAATAGTTTGGAGAATCAAAAGTGTTGTAGGGATCAAATTTGTGAATAAGTTAAGAATAAAATATAAATAAATGTGTTACTATACACTTTGCCAACTGCAAAGTCTGCGTCTGCCTATATGGGTACCTATACCTAATATCTTATCATAAAAAAAATAGTATGATATTGTCATAATAGGTACTTACACGGTAACCACCGATGGTTGTAGCACGGCCACTCCGCTGCATATGGTATCTGCTGATTCGGTCGTTGATGAGTCTTCTGACCAGCCATCGCTGTAAGCACTCAGCTGAATGGTAACGGATTAGGTTCACAAGGCTCTATTTATACTCGGCACTTATGCCGACTAATAAACGGTAAGTGGGCCGCCCCGCCACAATTCTGCATGGGCAACTACAGCTAGGGAGTTTCTCACGATAATTGTAAATAATAACAGCAATAATAAAAGCCATCTTTTGAATTTCGAAGTACATATTATTCAATTTGTCCAACAACCAGTGCCGCATTTAGGGGGGGGCACTGGCTACAACTGCCCGGGGCGCCAGTATTTTGGGGGCGCCGAAATTTTGTGGTCGGAAATAAAAAAATTAATAAAAATAAAATGAAAAATGAATTTTTAAAATGTAAATTATTTTAATAACAGACAACAGTAGTATTATATAATATTAATGTATTATGCTGTTTGAAATTAAAACAACTAATGTATTTATAGAAATATAGCTATCAGCGTTCGAGATTATTATATACTTAAAAATAGTTCGCAAATTTGTTGTTATCCAATAGATATAAGTTATTTATATAATACGGCGTACTCTATTATCGCGTGCGGCATGCCCGCAACCATTTACAGAAGTACAATCATTATTAGTAAATTTAGGTGCATTAACAAATATGGTACTATATACATATATTCTTAATAATCTTCGTACTTTATTTTAAAAAAATAAACCATAAGTTTGCACATAGTTTATATTAATAAGATCCATGAAGTAAATACCTAAATATGTAAAAAAAAAAAAACATATGATGTAAATTATAAGCAGGACTCAAGTGGAATACACTCAATTGTATCTAGGGGGGGTGGGGGGGGGGGAGTGTTCATGAAAATATTAAACAATATTTTAAAAAAAAACACATTATTGTAAAACAATATTCTTTTCTTTGCTCAAAATCTAAAAGGTTCATAAGAATTTATCCTCCATATTTCCCATATATGGGGTTAGGCCTCATACGGGGGCGCCAAATTTTTTTTGCACCGCAGCACAAAATGTCTAAATGCGGCACTGCCAACAACGCTGTCTACACGTCCCCGTTATCGCTGGCTGCTGCTGCTGTTGCTTACAGTTTTATAATTGTACACAGTGAGTATTACCTAAAATATAATATAATATAATATAACATAATATTATTATGTATTACAATATTAGGTGATAATAATATAGAAAGATCGCAATACTTTAATATATTATCTTTCCTTAATTATTTAAGCCAAAATTTCAAATATTTGCATTTCATTCACGTCTTGAAATAATTGTTTTTTAATCTACATCAAATTACTTTTGTTCGTTTCCATAATGTTCCAATTTTTTTTTACTAAGCCTCGCATATTCACTAAAAGGCCACAAAATATTCAAATATAGAATATAGAAGCTCTTCTTAATATAAATATATTTATTAATTATTTAGTTATTTTATAGAAAACAAAAACCATTTTTTTTTTTTAATATCCAATTAATAATTATCAAAGCACGATAGTTAAGGTTGATTATTTATATTACATTATACCTGTATAGGTACTGATTCAAAGTTATACAATAATACAGGTAGACTTTTAACTATATTCACCTATGTATAAACCTTCATATATAATATAGACACTGATAGATTAAGAGTGTCATATATTTTCTCCCTAACATACCAATCAGTTATTAATCAAAATCCGTGCATAATTTTAATGATACGAAACGTCAAAAGATAATATGCAAAATATGACTTAAAATCTAAATATTAACTAAATATTCAAAAAAAACGTACGTAGGTATAATTAAATAATTAATAACATACCATAGCCCATAGATATGTTTTTAAAGTCTTATATGTGCATTTTATTTGAAAAATATATGCAGATGCATACAAGTCTATAAGTTCCACAATACCTAAGGTAATAACAGTATCCTAAATATAGGCTATCAAGAATTTTAAAATTATATTTTTCCAGTGATTTGGTATTTTTACAAATTAAGAACAACACTTCACGTATTTTTATTTGTTTTGAGTTATTTATTTAACGTTCTGGCGATCGATTCACAAATATTTTGCTGCGACTATACAAAATTGTTGGAATTATAATAGGTTTAATCAATTGTG
>NW_021758725.1:0-1628 GCF_005508785.2 Acyrthosiphon pisum
AGCCCCCCCACCAAAATTTTGATTCAAAAAAAAAAACTAAATCTCTATAAACGAAAAAAATTAGATTACAAACCAATACAAACCGGCTACAAACGAATGGTAAAAAAAAAAATTCAAAATTCAAAATTTGGGCATTTCCCCAGCCCCCCCATAAAAATTTTGATTTAAAAAAAAAACTAAATCTCTACAAACGAAAAAAAATAGTTTACAAACCAATACAAGCCGGCTACAAACGAATGGTGAAAAAAAAAATTCAGAATTCAAAATTGGGGGGGCTGGGGAAATGTACCTCTAATTCTCCTATATATTTTAGGGCAAATGTAAAAACTCACATAATAACCATTTGAAAAAATAATTAATATTTTCTGATGATTCATTTACTCTTCCCCAGACTTTTTTCTATTCTAATGAATTGTACCAGGGATATTCATTTATATTTGCTCTATTTTCTACACATTATATTTTCTAACTATTGTTATATATTAAATAATAATAAGAAAAATATTTTTATAAGAGAAAACAAAATCAACAGTTATAGGAATGGTACAATTTATTATATTACTAGGTATAATATATAAGTACTACGTATTTGTATACTATTACTATTCCAATTTGGGGAATATTTTTATGTGTGTACAATCCTATTTTATTACATTCAACCCTGTATTGTAATGTTTGTTTATATTTTATCTGTAGAGGATTTTAATATTGCTTAAGAAAAGGCCAACATTGGTAAGACAACATTAGATTTATCTACTAATGAATCATCTCATGAAAATGATAATAATAAAGAGCATAGTGGTAACAAACAAAAGAGAATAGTATGTCAGCAAGAAGTCCAATCTAAAAAAAGTTTGTGGAGTCCAGGCTCAAGTGATATTTTTGGTAAAATAATTTTTAAACTAATTGTTCATAATGAAATTACGAGTGAAATTATTTATTACTCTTGTTTTTTTTTTTTTTTTAATTTTAGACGATAGTGACACTGATCCACACTATACTATACCTAAAATCAACCAAGGTAACATATATTACTTGAGTTTTATATAATTATTAGTTATAACTAGGTAATTAAACATTGTACAATATTGAAGTTCTCTCTAAAATAATAATAATTGTATAGGTATACTTATTTTTTTGTATACATTATATATTTACAAAAATGAAGGTGTAATTTATTAATATAAGTAGGTAATCTATATGGTACAGATTTTTGATTATAAAACAGATAGTTTCCATTAATTTATTATAACCTTCTTTAATTTACAATTATAGTTCTACATTGTCTTCTTCTTCTTGTCGTGTCCGATGATAAAAATGCCAATAACAATTATATAAAATATTTACATCAAATAAAATACTAATAATAATAATAATAAAAAAAAAAAAAAAAATAATAATAAATTAAATTGGTACGTCTAATAAATCACATTTTTTGGTAACGTTCTATATGTTGTGTTGCGACCAGTAAGCGGCCACCTCTATTGCATTTGTGTTTGTCAGAATCAGATCTTCCCTGGTGCATTGTGCTGGGATCATGGTACATGACAAAAGGTGTTCATCGGTCTGTCGTTCTCCACAGTCGCATGTGTCATCTTCTCCATTAAATTTCCATTTTACCATGTTAG
>NW_021758726.1:0-4614 GCF_005508785.2 Acyrthosiphon pisum
TCTAAACATGAAAACATTTTTACTTATAGAAATCAATCACATCATATTGACAAGTATGTATATTCTACTGTGTAGTTATAGTAAATTAGTAATCTAACCTATAATTCTATTTAATAATTATTTTACTATAGCCTATACTAGGTACATGTTAAACATTCTTATATACCTACTGAGTGATATAGGTAACTACTAATTAATCACAATGGAATTGTCAGAGAAAAGGAACAGTATCTATTTATAAAGTACTGATGAGAGCTTTTTAATTTTTAAATTTTTTGTATAATATATTGTATACGTGTAGACTTACAACATTAATATATAATTTTATATTACAAATAAAATACACACACCGCAACTTATCACTTGTTTATGGTTTAAAATTATAATAGTCAAGTGATAAAATTGAAGAGAAGTAGATAGTTAACAGACTATAATGTTAATACAATAGAATAAATACTATACAATACAGAATAAGTGTAAGTACTCCAAAAATTACCTAGTTTCTAAGTCATTACATATATTAAAAAAAAATTATGGTTGAAGTTAAAACGCATTAGGTATTTCTTTTAAAATGTTATTATCAGAGTACATAAATCTTACTCAGATGCAATAAATGTCATAATTGACACTTCACTAGGTATTTTATACTTCACACATGATTTCACAACACTAGAAGATTTTCTACAAATTTACTGTTTTTATTCAACCACACTGTATACGTCTCTACATATAATATTATATTTATCGATTTCGATATTGCAGTGCTAGCATAACCTGTGTAACTTCTAAATCTCAGTCATGCCGATAGAAATACATATAGAGCGCTTAGTAATAACGTATTTTTTATTAAAAACGATAAACAAATATAAAAAATACTTTCATATACGTTCCGTCCAATGTTCAAGTTTCATACAATGTGTTAACCCAAACCATCATTAAAATTTACCTGTCACTTGAATACATGGTGTACGAGTTGGAATACATTTTAAAAGTCTTCGAAAACTCTTCAATTTAACGTAAAAATAATAATAATCGTTGAAAGACACTATTTGGACCGAACATCGAGTAGGTATAACAACACCGAAGACTAAACACACTATTAAAATAATATGTACATTGTACAATACAAATACTATTATGATAAACGAGCACAAAATATATTTTGTCAGCCAAAATAAATGTTTGTCTTTGATTTACTGTGATATACACTACGTACACTGAAATATGTACCTACTAAGCAAAAAATAATTTACAACTGAGACGTGCACACTGCGAGAGCATTGCGAAATATAACGGAATGAAATAATTGATGAATACGTCTTGTTAGTGAAAAAAAAATCGTATAAACACAACAATGACGATTATATTGGTTGTAATATTAGGTCATTTATGTTTGTTACACGTCGACGGCGCATTATTGATAATGTTAATAATATGTACATCGAGTTCAGAGTAATATTAGATAATATTATGGTATTCAATATTTACACTATAATAATAAAGTAGGACGGATTTTCACGGAAAAATAAGATACTTTATTATTTAATTAAATGTAAATGTATACGTGTGTACCTATATAGTTGTATACACATTATACATTTTAAAATACCAACGCATACCCATCGAATCAGACGAATTTAATTTAAAAGTTTGATAATGAGAATATTATATCGGAATGAACAATTATCAGTTTTTTATCGACCGGTTTTATGATTAGATAGGTATACACACATATTATACACACATGGTATACCTAAATTTATGTAAATATTATTCATGTTTGAGGTATTATGTATATCAGTAGATAAATAACGCAAGAATCCGGATTTTTATGGAAAAAAAACGTTTCATATAAAAGCCTATTACTCTTATACTCCACGTGAAAAAAAATAATTTGAGTTTCAGAGCAACTAGAATCTGTATGCACACGATTTTATTTTGTATATGCATAATAATATAGTATAATATGGTAATAATATTTCCAAAAAAACCGGACATTAAGTACAACGAAGTAAGAAATGTTTGGTTTATTACAAGTTTATTTTTTTTTTTTTTTGAATAAATTTTGTCAGGTTAAATAAGGATTTTTATGGAGAAAAAAAAACGTTTCATAAGCCTATTATCTTTTTTATACTCTCCACGTGAATAAAAAATATTTGAATTTCAGAACCAGTAGAATCTATATGACTATACGTACATGATTTTATATTGTACATATAGATGCATAATATAGGTATAATAATATCGTAGAATTCCTATTATGGCCAATGGGACATACCTATAGGTGGCAGATGCAATGAAATAAGAGATGTTTGGTTTATTTATTACAAGTTTATTCCTTTTGAAATAAATGCTGTCAGATTAAATCAGGTCGAGAGTTCGTGTTGAGTCTAGTAAAAATAATTGCACAATTATTTCTAATGTAATAAGTAATAATAGTAATAACTATCATAATCAATAGTAATTAATACATATAAATATATAATAAAGTAATAACCATACATAATTTAGTTTAATCTGTTTTTAATATTTGTAATCAAAATGTAATATAACCACCACGGTACCACATTTCCACTTCTAATCCACAGGTAAACGAAATAAATGTTGAATAATGAATATGATAAGTACCTACAGTCGAATTATTTACTGAATATGAACTATGCTTACCCTGCAGGACTTAGAGGAGCTCCCGGAGGGCTGAAATTAACCATTAGAGTTGCCGTGTCGGGTTTGAGGTCTAGAGGTGACTGAGGACCCATTGAACCCAGTGACATATTATTGTCCAATCTTAATCCTGTAATCAAACGAATAAATTATTAGATATTAAGAATAAATACATAAGAAATACAGCTTAAATGTAGGAAAATATGATTCTTATATCTAAATCGTTATATCGATATTATGTTAATTCAGGAGTTTAGCTGAATAATGTATACATACATATTATACATATTAGGTACAATTAGAAATATTACATAACTATTATAACTACGGTATGTCCAGTACATGAAAAGGAAGGGCGCAGCAAGGGAAGAGCTTAACTACTAGCTTATAACTACCCGTCATGGTATAAATAAATTATAAAACTTATGATCTCATTACATTATGTATACATGCATACAATGTATGATGTACATATGGTTCACAAATAATTTGCGTATGCTATTGTACATTTGTACCTATATAATATACATTTTACACCTTGTGACAACTGACAAATCGATCGAGTAATGAAAAAATACAATCGAATTTCTACCTACAATTTGTATACGAATGTGGTATGTTTTATTGACTAATAGTAGGTATATTTGTATTATTATATGTTTTATTTATCTAGGTATTTCATATATGTATGTACCAACCTACTATATGTTGTCATTCGTAAGCGAAAAACCTCTTTTTCCCCCAAAAAAATGTAGTGTTGTCACGACTTCAAATTATATTAAAAAATAAAAATTTTGAAATATTGAAGGAGTTAAATATTCATTTCGACGTAATGAATCGAATAAATCGTATTTATATATGCAAATAAATCGGGTAAATGTACTATGTGGAAATATGTATATATTTATTGGGCCTCTCCATTTATCAGTGAATAGTGAGTCCAATAGACAAACTTTTTCCTATGTTAATACATAGGAAGTATATACGCTTATAAATTGGGACCAGCCTGTTTGAGTCCAATAGGCGAAAAAGTCAATTACTAATCGTGAGTCCGATAAGTGGCGACTATTGTTGTATAATGTACTTTTGATTTATCATCGGAGACAGAAATATGGTGGCAACGCAGACTGTATATGGATTGCTGAGACTATACTCGACTGTAGTATAATATTATATGATGAAAAAATAAACTAGAATCGAGACATATTCGATGTATATTAAAATCAAACGCTATATTATTGTTATATTTATCTCATTTAAATCTTTTCTTGGCAAATTACTGTATAACATATAGCCATATAGGAGGTACGAGTGACAAAGATAATCGGCGTGCGATTTTTTTTTATGCATTAATGCACGACGACCATTTCACATACACACGACACACGTTACAGCAAATACCACAGCTATGAGCGATGTTTTTCGAAAATAGCAACGATATAATGCTGTATACATGTGTACTCGTATAATATGCATAATATTATATTATACATTATACACACACATATTATATTATAGGTACATTGCGTTACTGTGAAATCGTGGAACGGTGGAACTATAGAGTAACATTGTACATATATGATATATCGATATACCTAATGTATATATATATATTATATATATATTATAGTGTACTGTGTACATAATGCATATTATATACCTACCTATCGTATTGACGCATAAATTGAAATATCCACAAGATAAAGTGTATACACTAATATAGTAACCTCGAGAGGAACTCTACAAAACGTAGGTACCTAATAATAATATAATTATAGATTAAAAATGTGCACCTATATAATATTATTTATGTCGTGGATGTGCACGTTAATAACTGCAGGTAATAAAAAATATTCTATTAACACATTAACACTATTTCGTGCAGTCGAAACTGTGCGTAATATATCAACTGAATTTTTTGGTTACGGTGTTGTGAATGTAGATTAACTA
>NW_021758727.1:0-1272 GCF_005508785.2 Acyrthosiphon pisum
AAAAATATATAAAATTAGTTTAAAAAGTTGATCTCTTGCGTATATTATTACTCACAGCTGTCAAAAATTCTCCAATGGGTTATGTTACTTCATTTTGTCTTTTGACTAATTCTTTGAGACGGATGTTTATAGTTTTATAGTGGCCTCTTTTTGTACTACTCTCTTCGGGTTCACCTAAAGCATCTATTGCTAACTTTGCTCGATCGGCGTTAATTTCATTTTTAATTTTTCTTATTAGTTTCCATATTGTGGGATGTTTTTGACCAACTAGTTTTGAGAACCTATTGTTCCATCCTTCAACAATGTTGTTGGTTCTGTTGCAGTTATTGAGGGTACTTTCATTTACGTTCCATACAGCTGGTGGGTACATCGGTGGTAGTTTTCGAAACCTAATATTATTTTCATCACTTCCTATTCTTCGATATTTGCCATTAACGTAGTATGCATCAAAATAATCTAACAGATCTGTGAGGTTTTCAGGTAAATTGTCTTTTAAATACGTCATTCCTTCTTCTACAAGGTGCAAAGGAAGGAATGCAAGTGCGTCAACCATTCCACAATGTTTCCGAAATTCTTCATCTCTTTTGTACATTGTGGCTAGACCGAGTTCTTGCACTTTTCGGAACGTTGATTGGCACAAATGATAGAAGCAGCCTCTTACATTTATATGAACACCTAATACTTCTTTTGCTGCTTCAATAACTGCACTTTCAAAATCAAGGTGTAAGTATTTGGGGTCGGGATATAAATTTCGTTTAGCGCATTCTTCCATTATAATTTGGAACATTTCCACGTATGTAGATTTAGTTTTTCTTTGTAAAATACAATAAATAGAAGTTAAAAATACATTATTTTTTTTTATACGTATTACGTATAACTGTAAGAAACATTTTGGGGACAATCCGAAATTCCCGTCTAAGTACCAGGTGTCTGATTCTGTAAGGAGTTTTAAATGATCATCTGTTGCAAACATAACTAATCTTTCAGATGCCCCTGGACCATTGTCCCTCAATAATAGTCTATCATCATTAATAAAAGCCCATTCACCTATAAAAATAGATATAATCATTGTTAACTAATTGTATTTATCCTAAATATATAATAATATCTTATACCTTGAATAATAATTTCATGTATGTTTTGAGGTTCCTTTGGATTATGATAACTTCGATGATTTCTAATGGTCAGTGTTGAGACTTATCTAGATAAATTTATCTAGATATTTCATCTAGATAATATTTATTTATATTTTATCTTATCTAGAATAAAATG
>NW_021758728.1:0-1148 GCF_005508785.2 Acyrthosiphon pisum
GGATTAACATGTTCATCTATCACAGGAACAAATACGCATAGTCTCTTCAGTCATGAATAATTTTAATTCTACCATGCATGAACTAGTAATGGATGATCAGAATTTTCAGCAGAATATATACAGAATAAAAGAACAATCAAGGCGTTCTGTAAAAACAATCAATGTATTGGAAATACAAAACACCTTCCTGGAGCACACTGCAATATTGATAGTTTTTCTAAACCTATTCGCTTGGGAAACTCAAAACCTCCAATCCGTTGTCAACTCGGCATTAAATGGGTTGATGCATACGAATGTCTACCCCCCCCCCCCCATCAAAATTGATACACGAACTTACAACTGACATTACTGTCTACACTAGAGCTACCTATAACTGACTCTCATTTATCTATTCCTGAATTATTCCGAACATCCAAGTTAAGCGTAGTGTACATCCAACAGAATCTCGTATTCGTGATCTGTATACCCTTCTTGTCAAATCTTCGGTTTAACTTGTTTCATAATATTCCACTACCGATACCTACAAATAAAGGTAATATATTAATCATTGAACCACAGGAGCCACTAGGACGATCACTATGAAAAATGTGAAATATTGTTCTCTTTTAAGTTATGTGTAAACCCTGAGGCTATTAGTAAATCTAAACACCATGAAAATTATGAGGTATCTTTGTACAATTCCCCGTATCAAACGATAGGAGCGTGTAATTTCAAATATCTGAACCTAAATACTACAATCTTTACTACTAGTATCTAAATACTAAGCTTTATCTGCTAAACGCGTGGTTATATTATTGCATTTTGCAGGCAGTGACAGTAACATGCGCATAAAACTCTAGCAGAATACTACTCATGGGTACAGGAAAAATTAAAATATCCGATAATTGCGTTATTTATACAGAAAATCTGATCTTAACCCCATCGAGAACCATATCATCAGAAATTCATAGAGATTTCGTTCCAGAAAATCCGAATCTGCACGCAATATTAAAAATGACAGAAATAATTAATAACCCGTGTATCGAGAAAATAGATACAAATAAATATTTAAAAAATTTTAATCCGTTAGCTGAAGATGCTAAAAAACTGAAAGGATTATCTAAAATGTATAACGATACCAAAATATTTGTAAATCCGGACCATCATTT
>NW_021758729.1:0-1537 GCF_005508785.2 Acyrthosiphon pisum
ACTAAAATAGTTATCCTAGGTTTTTAATATGTAATTTCGTCCAAATTTGTACTTAAAATGACTATAAAAATAAACTGTGTAAATGTATTTTTTAAATTTTTTGGTAACAGAATTAATTACTTATGTGGAATCTTGTTTTAAATTTTTAATTCTTAGATACAAAAATTGAACATTTTATAAATTTTTAACTACAAAATAATTTTTCAAATTAAAATTTGATAAATTTTGTCAAAATTTGATCTTTAAATGCTTATAAAAAAAAATTGTGCCTATGTTTTTTTAATATTTTTCAACTGATATTGTAACAATATATCAGGAGCTTTGTATTAAATTTATACACTTTTTGGCCCAACAGATAAAACTTTATTGATATTTATAGAAAAAAAAACTAAAAAAATTGAAAACTGACCATGTCTGTACACAGCTCAAAAAGAATCAAATTATTTTCAAAATGTTATGGTGTATAGGAAATGCTAATATAAACATTCAGTAAAATTTTCATGTATCTGCAGTTATTCGTTTTTGAATTACAACAAAATAAGGTAATCGCTACATGAGAAATCGAGTGAATATCCAATGTTGTAAAAATTTGAATTTCAAACGATCATAAAAATTTAATTTGACTTTCTTATAGATATTTTTTGTTTGATAAAGGTAGATAATCTTAAAGGAATCTTGTATTACATTTTCATATCTTAGATTTAAAAAGAAAAATTTTTATGAATTTCTAACTCGAAATAATTTGCAAATTTTCGTGATTTTTCCATATTTTGTCATTTTTTGAACTTTAAATGCTTATAAAAAAAAACTGTGACTAACGATTTTTAATATTTTTCATCTGCCTTTGAAACAATATACTAGGAGCCTTCTATTAAATTTTCAAGCTTTTTTATCCAACAAATAAAATTTTATTGATATTTTTAGAAAAAAAACTAAAAAAAAATGGAAAATGAAAATGTCTCTAAACAGTTCAAAATAAATCAAAATATTTTGAAAATGTTATCGTGTATAGAAAATGCAAATATAAACAACCTGTGAAATTTCATATATCTACGGTCATTTGTTTTAGAGTTACACCAAAAACCAAAATCGATTTTGTTAAAAATCGATTTTGCGTAAAAATTCCCGTTTTTCCTTAATCTTTTTTTTGTTTTTCACGGTGCTTTTGAAATCTACTGGGAAATTTTTACTTCTGACCCCCCAAAGTACCAACTAGATTCACTTTCCTATCAGAAAAGATACTGTTGAAGAAAATTCAAGCACTTTTACTGTCCTAAAAGGTGATAATGACAAACACAAAAAAAAACACACATCATTGTAAAATCAATACATTCATCGTTTCACTCAGAATCTAATATCACTCAAAATATTGTATTAAACTATAATTTTTTACTGTAAAAATGATAAAAACTGAACTGCTTTTTCAAAAACTAATATTGTAATTGTTATTATTTTGAAAATAACAATTAACAATGTTTACAAAAATAAAAATAAATTACTGTGTAAAATTTGAAAAATTAGGTAGGTATATAAACTA
>NW_021758730.1:0-1582 GCF_005508785.2 Acyrthosiphon pisum
GAGAATACATTTAATTTATGCATCAAGTGTCAACCAGTATTTTTTTACCAAATAAAGAATTGTATAAATCCTGTTTAGCTTCATCAGACCACGAGGATTGGTCATTGGCGCCATGAAATTCATCAATTTTGTATGAACAGTGTATCTGAGCTTCCTTCCTTTAGTTGATCTGGTATCAACTTTACGCTTCATTTTACTCCTCAGCTTTTGTAATTGTAACCATTGTCTGAAAATAGTTGTTTTTAAAGGTTTTTGTTTATTAAAATGTCTACATAATTACTTGTATGAATAACTTACTTTCCTAGTTGAGATGAATCTGTGATATCAGCAGTTTTATTTTCAATATAGTCCCTAAGTAATTTGTGATAGAAATCATCATCATCAAATATTTCCTGATCGACATCGGTGTTTATTGATTCTGGATTACCAACAATGCAATATTTGGATCGTTTGATTTGAGTACGTTCAATTAACCTAGTCTTATCAGCCATTATTTGATCAATTTGTAATAATGTAGGTTGATCAAAAGCTGAGAAATCTGATTTTGCAGCTTTTCCTGATGCGAGCTTTGTTCGTTCATTCCAAAATTGTATTGTCTCATCTCTATAAGGTTTGAATGATTCATGATGTGCTTGCAAGACATGTTCAAAGTCTTTATGATTCAGTTTATTTGTCAACATAGTAGCTTTGTCTTTATCACTATTAAGATAATTCACATAAATATTATTGTACTAGTAAGGTTTTTGTAATAAATCTAGTTCATATACCCCAAATCTCTAAAGCAACCCTTCTCAAGTGATTTAATTTTTTATTAATTAATAAAATATAGAATAAATCCAGTATTATAAATTTGTACATTTACAATTTCAGAATATATGAAATAAAAAACAGTATACAACTTAATTTTTTTTAAATTATAACTGACTTATAGAGTATAGTATGCATTCTACCGGCCAGCTATAATACATAATTTCTTATTGGGAAATATACAGGCTTTCCAAATATTAGCACCTTGATTATCAGGTGCGGTTTACTTAGTAGTTTATCTTTATTAGTTAATTTACAATTTTTGGCAGAGAATATGTATACCCAATTTAATTAATGCATTTTTAAAGGAACATGCATGGCGTGACTAGGATATAATAGTAACAGGGGCTAGAGTTCTAGAAAACCAAAGTTTAAAATAAACCATCAAGACGTGTCTGAAATGTCAAAGGGGAGACATTAAAAAAATTTAATCAATAAAATAAGATCAATATTAGATAAATAATATATTTTTCAACTATAAAAAAAGTAAACTTAAACTAACCATAATATGGCTATATTTTATAAATATTTATAAAATATCATTATCGATAATTGTCTATAATACATATTATAGGCAGTTAACTGACTCTGTTTTGGGTCACAATCAACGTATATTTTTATTCATCTGATACATACCCGCACATGGTACATCCACAATATTAATATTATATTATATTATAGATATATAATTTTTAATTATTTAAGACATAGAACCTATGATAGTGTTTTTTATGCAAGGAATTGAATTTAAACCAGAATGTGCTAAAAAGTAAAA
>NW_021758731.1:0-1023 GCF_005508785.2 Acyrthosiphon pisum
TTTGAAGTTGTATGGGGATTTATAATGTACCAAAATACTCGATAATCGTTAGTTTTAACACGAGTGGTACATTATAGTTTAACATATTGTTATTAATCAATAATAAGTACCTCGGTAAAATACACCCGTAAAGTTTTTTGGTAGGTAACATACTAGATACTCATAATATAATATACCTATTATATACAAATAATAAAAATAATAAAAAGATTTGCAACATCCGTATAACCTTAGTTTGTGTTGGGGACCTATATAATTTATGTTATAGTATCGGTATGTATATTAAGTATAATATAGAGATAGGTACCTATATAAAATAAATGTCCATAGTATAATGTATCTAGTCAGTTTTGTCGCAAATTGTATACCTAATGTTAAATTTTTTTTTGGCGTAGGTTACATATCGACTTTAAGAAAATGGTTAATTTTGCCACAGTTTACATACAGCCACAAGAATCATGTTCAAGCAAATACTTACTCAATGCTACGATAACTGGTTTATCTGCTTGAGTTAAAATAACTAAGCGATACCCTTCTTTTCCAACATTAAATGTACTCATCTTGCTTGCGATAATTTCTATATCGGTTGTTTCCCAGTTATTTGCAAAGGCAAATGCTTTAGCTTCCTGAAGTTTAAGAAAATATTTTGTACTAATTGTTTACATTATTTACAGTGCATTTAATTAAATCTATTTACTTCGGCATTTCCAATAATAATATTTATATATGAAAAAATTGTCATAACTGAATCGAAATACAATTCGAAAATATATGGAGCACTCATGTTGAACAATAACGGACGATTCCGTTCGTCGGCGATTCTTCCATTTTTTCGACCGTGCATGGATTTGATATTAAGAAAAAGCCCTTAAACACAATGAAATTATAATTGCTAATTATTTTTAAAGTACATGCAGTTTATTATACGATATAGTAAAATGTGAAACAAGATTTTTTTTTTATACGATTTTTGATGTGCTTAAATTACTAATTCAATATCATGCAATTAACCAGCCTACAGTC
>NW_021758732.1:0-932 GCF_005508785.2 Acyrthosiphon pisum
GAATTTGTATCTTCATCTGACATTTTTCCTGTGAAATAATAAACAATTTAAATTTGATTGAAACAAAATAACAAATTAATTTCTTGTTTATCGCCCTACTCTCCCAACTATTTGGAGTCATACATCTCCAAATAGCCCTGTCGTAATCTCTCCTTTACTCACACTTGCTATTTTCTTGCCATTATCTCGTCCATATTTTACTCTCTCTCTTCCCCATCCATCTTTCCTACTACATTTATTTACAATAAAACTTTATTTAAAATTATTATATAACAAATAGTAAAATATCTAACATCTTTATTATAATTCAAGTTAAAAAATTAACACTTAAAATTATTTATTATACATTGATTATTGATATATCATACTAATTAAAAATATAAAATAATTGCTACTGTAATTTACATAATATATTGTATAAACTTAAGCTTTAAACGTGATTTAATAAAATTATTTTCGTTAATTTATGTCTTAGAGATGACTTTAGACCATGGTTTTTTTGTGTCAACTGTTTACACTGTGTATAAACTCTTAAGGTACAATAATATGATGATATAAATTTAATAATTTTCATTTCATGTGACTCTACAGAAAAAGTATCAGTAATTGGATGTTCAGGCTTCAAATTTCTTATTTTAGATATAAAATGTCGTTGAACTTTTACTATAATTTCTTTTTTAAAATTATGTTCTTTCATATTTGCAGAATATGTTTGATAACATGTTTCACTAAATAATATAATATCAAAAACAAATGTTGAAACAAACTTCAGATTGCCACGTATCTTAAAATTTGTAAAAGTTAAACAATCAGTTATTGGTGATAAGGAATAATTGTGGTCTTTTTGAAAAATATCTTGATTTAAAATTAAATCTTCACAAAATATACAAGGAAATTTATCAAGAAATTTTTTTGCTGCATTTCCTGCTATA
>NW_021758733.1:0-818 GCF_005508785.2 Acyrthosiphon pisum
AGCATGCATTCATGCACTAAAAATTGTCAAAATATGCATTAAAATATGCACTAAAAAGTTCGAAAATATGCATTTATATGCTCTAACATTTTTAAATTATGCTCTTAAAATATGCATTATGTAAAAAAATCATGAAAAAGTTTTAAAATAATAAGAATTAATCCATAAATTTAAAAAAATTCAAATTCCTCCACAAAATTTTGCAAACGGCCCCCAACTGTTTGTTTTTCTTTCGGCATTGTTAAAATAAAATATGAATAATGTGTACAGTAGCAACCTACCTATACCTCACATGAAAACACTAAAACAGGAAATTGAATGGATAAACGCATACGACTCATACGATTAAACTCATCGGCGATTGTAAGAAATCTATACTGTAGAGTGTAGCAATGTACAAAATTATAAATGCTGGTTGGTGAGAAGCTGCCACTTTATACGGTGGAGGATGGTAGTGGTACACTGTTTCCGCGATATTTCGTAAAACGCATAAAATCTAAATAAGTATGTAGGTACTAGGACATTAGGTAGTCACACACTCACTGAATAAAAATAAATCAAAACACTATAATTTTGTTAACAGGAAAGTAAATAAGAAATAAGAAACATTTCAAATATTTGTCTAAAAAATATTTGTATGAAATAATATGCACCAACGACTGTAAAAAATCGACTATATGCCAAATATGCCTTTACACCCAAAACATGCAAAAACATGCACTACCAAACTTCATATTATTATTACTATTGTTATGAAACGGATTTGTATCTCAGCTAGCATGTTTTCCTGTGTAGCAAAAAAAACATGCAAATGCATG
>NW_021758734.1:0-805 GCF_005508785.2 Acyrthosiphon pisum
TTTTTAACAAGAATATGCTCTCTATTCATTTAACATTATAATAGAACCGGGTAATATTTCTTTTTCGATAATCGGAATTAAAGTTTCTCTATCACGTTTTTCTACAACAAAAAATCTTCGTTCCAAATTATCTCCGATTTTGCTACATAATCCAAATACTCAGGGTCCTTCTAGTCTACGACCATAATTTCTGTTTGATGTAGGTGAATTAGCTAGGTTTATTTGATTGTCTTGATCACTGTCAGAATTGAAATCTGCCGAGTTATCTTTTACTTGTTCATGACGCAGATCACCTAGCAGCAGTCTTCCTAGGTTATACTTTCTTCTTCCTCTCAAAAACGATTCATCAATTTGTACCACTATATTTTGTCCTCCCATCTTTTCACGTTTTTCAAATAATGAACAACACACGTTTCTACACAAATTAAACCAGTCAACAATGGTTGCATTTAAACGGCCCGTCAAATCAGTAACAGTTTTTATGGGTAAATCTTGTGACCAATAATAAATAATTTCTAGTATTTGGCCCAAACTGAGTTTAGCATTGCATCGTGCATTAAGATCAGTATATTATGTAAAAAATCCATTTGTTGATCGAATTGATTTATATGTCTGACATCCTTTTGTGATACATCGTATAGTGCTGATCTCTCGAATTTCACCCATAGCCAATCTTTTTTTCCTCATGTACATCTTTGTTTCACCATGACATTTATGGCATAAATTAGTTTCATTATTTTGTAGTAATAGTTTATTCTTTTGTAAAAATTCTAATACTGTTTTTTCAGAAAAAAATAATCACATA
>NW_021758735.1:0-838 GCF_005508785.2 Acyrthosiphon pisum
TTTGTGATAGAATCATAAATCAATTCGACAATGCAATATAATATTATTAGAACAAAATAAACAATGCATGACATTTTTTTTTTTAAATAAAAGCTGTAAACCACTAGATTTAAAACTTGGTTGACCGGCGCCTTTCGAAAATTGCAGGGGCAGCCCAGGCACCCACCGTAGACACGCTTATGCGTACAATTACAAAGGCGTGATAAATGATGTAGTAGGTAGTAGGTACTATGTTCGAGAGTTTTGTGAAAACATTTATTTTTTATATGTACGTTCCGAAAACCATAGAGAGAGCACGTTAAGTGTTTGTTTGTTACGTTTTAGTATTGAATAACTGAAAATGCATTTTTAAGGAGAGATTTCATTTGAAGAAATAATTATTCTACGTATATAATCGTTTTTGGCTGTTATATTAGCAAAAATGGATTTGTTAGAAGCGTATTATAGGTATCCATTATACACGGTTACCATTGGTGTTTGTGAGTTACGTATCCATTAGAGTTGTTGGCCAATGGCGAATTTTTGTTTCATTTAAACATATAATTCAATACCTAACGTCGAGACTGGGTGCGATAATCTGCATATTATTCACGGTGAAAAGTGCGAGATAACTAAGATTAAAATACCTACTGGGTGTTATGAAATAATTGTTTTAGAAAGTAAAATACGTGAACTTTTAAAGGACATCGGCGTGTATTATTTCAGTTTTTTGACTAATAGCAGCACATTGAAATGTACAAACATTAAAGCATAATATAGATGTTATCTGAGTTCTACATTATGGATATAATAATAAAATCATTACCTTATAACTTAAACTGTTAAACTAGGTCCAGTA
>NW_021758735.1:3408-4200 GCF_005508785.2 Acyrthosiphon pisum
CCAAGTATTGAACGTTTTAAAACATTGACGTATTGCTTCTTCGACATAGTATCTAATGTACATATTATTGCCCTATCCCACGTGCCGTGTTTCACCCATTATTATATTATAAAATTAAGCCGGACGTCAAATTCACAGAGATGTGCATAGGTACTGCTTATCTCATATGGACGTACCATTGAACGTTTAACAATTTGATGTTAGGAATTAAATGCAATAAAAAAGGTAAAATTTTAATTTTATTTTTAACAAAGTTTAATAATCAAGAATTAAAGTGATCAAAGTATAAAATATATTTAAATAAAAGCATAATTTTATTAGGAACACATTGCATCTTCACGTTTGGTGTTTGTGAAGAAGTGGGGAGGGAGGGTCATGGGTGTTCCAACATGTTAATGTTGATGAGTGATTGACATAATTAACATGAAAATTATAGTATTAAATAGTTACGGAATCAAAACCTTCGTTTTTCAGCTATTTATTTGAAACTTTGAGATAATACCGGTCAGTGGCGTACGCAGGATTTTTCAGTGGGGGGGGGGGGGGGGGGGCTTGAAAATTAGTTACAATTTTAATTTTATTTTGTCCAGTCTAATAATTTCAGACGCTTATTTGAGGTATTTTAAAATGTTTGTAACTTTTCCACTTTTATAGTAGAAAAAATGCTCTGATCATTAACATTGATGCCGGATGTATGTTTTTGGAAGCAAATTGGATCTAGTTGATACTTTTAGGAGGTTGAAATTGAAAATTCTCAGTGCTTTCTAAAATAATTAGAGAAAAAAAATGAAA
>NW_021758736.1:0-4736 GCF_005508785.2 Acyrthosiphon pisum
CTTGGCTGATTATTATAAATATTTTATAGTTAATGTACCTAAAACCATTAATAAGTATCCGTAGTAAATAAAGTTTAGTAACTGAGAAACTGTTCGACTGCATTATGGATGCGCCAACATTCTCAAAACAAGTATCTGTTAAACTATTTACAGTAGACAAAAGTGGTTCTAATGTGTAAAAAAAAAATACTATACACAAGATATATTCTCCTTAAATGGTATAAACAGTCTAAAAATATGAAAACGTGGTTTTTAAAATTATTTCAAAAATCAAATGACTGCATTATAAAAGGGTAGGACAAGTGATGTACGGTCGATCATTCTCCGTGTATAATATAATATAAAGCAATGGATCGACTGATGTTACTGCAGACAACGGTTTACCTATAATATTATAATAATGTCATATGTGATATACAAGAACATAATAATAATGTGTATTGATTATGTTGTGATTGAAATTTATTGAATTTTAAATGTTGTGAGAAAGAAAATAATATTATTATTATTATCGTTTTTTTTTTTTCATTTTGTTTATACGAATTGTTGACAATAATAATATGAAAAACATTAATTGTGTGACGTTGAATATGAGAGTTCATATCGTGTAATATAATAAATCTACTGGCATCTATATCGGTAAAAGTCATATTATCATTATCAATTATGCGAAAATTGAATATTATAATAATATACAACGCCTGCATACACCAGCTACGTAATAAAAATATGATAAAAGCTCCAAATAAAATCGAGACAGCGCGTGCGGATCGTGGATAGGTTGTGCTTATACCTATATTATGATCTTCGCCCCCTCATGAACGGGAAAATGCAAAACCGAGGAAAATCAAGACAATAATATATTGAACGTCGTCCTCGTGATTGTCCACGGAATACCTTCAGATGCAGCGCCGGAGTGTGTATACAGCTGCAGGTTAAACAAATGCACGGTCCAACGGCGAACTCGGATTACCATTAATTAATAATGTTTTAATAGATATTGTAAAGACGTTGTTGTGTTCTAGGTCATGTGGCCGTATTAAAATCATCCCTACTTGGACCACTGTCAATATGAAAATCTTATTATTGTGTGCCCGTGCGCGCTATTGTGTTGAGTGCCTTTGGGTCTGTCGTCCAGTGTACCTATATATATTATTATACAGCTTGTGTCACGGCTATCCGTTAATAATGGCAATGGCGCCCGAAATTCTGTTCCCTGAATAAGTTATGCGGTTTCAGAATGGATGTTAGCATCAGGCCATGTTCGGTGTTTCGAGATAAATTGTGTATGACGTTTATTATGGAGGTATAGGTACCTAAGATTAATAAGAACAAAAACCAATACACAATTTGCACACACATATTCACATATTATTATGTCATAATGATGTAAAGAGCAAAAACAAAAAAAAAGTAATTGAAAACAAAAACAAATGATTGGACTACAACAAAAGTTTGGTTATTTCATAAAAAGACATATTTTTTATTAATATTTGTATCAGTATAAAAAGCTATTTCTTATTTTTGATTTTGGGCTCAAAGGTTTCGTGAAATTTTCGGTCAGGAAAACAAATTGTCACTAAATTGTTTTTAATTTTACCTGTTGAATATTAATTGGTCATTTAAAATGGATTCGTTTCATTATTATATAATTACGTTCATCGAAAAAATGATAACCTTGAAACGCAAACAACCAAATTTATGAATGATATTTGACAAGTAAAAAGGTACGTTACTCTAAGCAAATATTAATACGCACGATGGAATGAAAGCATAATATTATATTTTTTTAACTAAAATATTATTGTATTCGATGCTTCTGAATTTCGAGACAATCTCTTCGAACTTTAAACAAACTATATAAGTTTAACTATAGCGGTTTAACGGTCGTCGTTAGATTAATTTAAATTTCTCCGTCGACACTACGGTACAATGCAGTTTAGTACCTATTCATTAAGATTTTTGACAATTTTGTGGCGGAATCGTTGCATGACACGCGTCTTCGTCGTAAATCGTCCTGATATTGTACGCAACGAAAACGTCCAGTTTCCGCGGCAGTACATTATAATGATTATTGTAGATAACGTTACATTTTGGTATTTACCGCGAATACCATAGCGTTTCGCTCTGCTCAACACCAATCGTATGATTGATTGTGCCCGGCACCTATAATCGCGCCGGAAGAGCTTAATCATAAACGCAATCAGCATTTTTATGTTGCGACGACGCGCGCTTTCCGTTTTCCCGTTAAATCTGCGACACGTGACTGATGCAGCGACTGTGGCTAAGAACAACCACAGATGATATATAGATTTTTGTCCGATGCGTTTTTCCGAAACGGTAGTTTGCTTCAACCCACAGAGACGACCACAACAGCTGACAAAATAAATGAATCAAGTACAAAATAATATGTCCCACATAATTTTTAATAATATCGCGATTACATTCGAGCATATTATTATTATGATGCACGCTGCACATTTCTGAGTAAAAAAATATGTCTCCCCACTCCACGGACCATAGATGACGGAGAAATAAAATTAAATAGAAAATATATTATAGTTTATTATTTGTGATAAGAACAGGGTTAAGTTCGAGACGCTGCACATTTCCGGGTAAAAAAATTTACCCAATATGGAGTCGCGTCGCAGTCGTCGAAAAGACAGCGGGAAGTCCCGTATATTGTAATATCGCAGAGAAACGCTGAACTCTTTTCTCGACTTGTGGTCGTGAGTTATGACATATTTTCCTACGAGCGAGGAGCAGGTGATAACGTGATAATGTCGTGTTCTATAGACCCACCGCCGACGCCACGATTAAGTGCGGGAAACTGCGCCGCCGTAGAATTTTGGCCCCAAATATTCCGAGTTTTCCGTTGTCTAAGGAAACCGACGAAGACGATTATCCCGGAAACGATGTCGTTTCTTAAGATATCATAACAGCTCGTATCCATCTTTATGATATAGTGAACGATAAAAAAAATTCGCGGTAATTTCCGTAAGTGCGACAAAAATTCGTTTTGATGTTTATTTTTGTAAATCACAAAAAATGCAACAACGAGTGTTAATAATTATAATTATTATTATTATTATTGATAACGGAACCTTAATATTTCTAAAAAACTTATCGTTTATATATTAAGCTTAGAAATGGAATTAAACGAACAATGTGACGATCTGTTGACGATTTAATTAACAAATTAAATGTATAACTCATGAATTCATGTTAAAACTGCTACCACGACGTAATAATATTATTTTTATTCCATAGGTTTAACTGTCACAACTCGTTTATTGGTCCGCTAGGAGCTGGTTTCAGCGAAAAAAATGTATATACTTATGTGTGTGCCAGCTCAGTGTTATGGTCATGACCAAGGCCTAAAGGGTAAGTTAAAGAGGGTTTCGACTTTAATAGTAAATATCAGTTTTTTTTTAAAGGGTTTCTACTGTATTCATTAATTATTTAAGAACACTAAAACCGTCTATATGGTCGTGTGAATTTTCGATGATCCCTCTCTCTCTCACACATACACACACTCTGTCTCTCTTCCTCTCTCGTTTTCTCCGAAAACTCTGTGGGGAATCATCGCAAAGTATAGTGCTCCGGCAACTACGGGGGAACACGTCACCTCTGCTCTCGGCCAGAAGCTTCGCATAAATATTAAACACCGTGCGGGGTACTTGTGTCAAATAATTATTATTCGTACCAATTGTTATATTCGTCCCTACTGCTGCTACAACACACGGACGAAACGCTAAGTGTTCAGAGATCGCTCGCTCCCAGAGGATTACTTTTGCTTTTTAATCGGCGTTCGCTTTTAATGCGATCGATGGAGACGTATCACGACGTATTTATAATAATATATTATTGTTATTAGGTACTATTGTTATTAATATAATATACGACGTCCGATAAGATTTAGGTGAGCAATAAACTCGTTTAGTATAAGTGGTGAAGTTTTGAATTCGTTGTTTACGTAAACAATTCTATTATAACAGCGAATATTTCCGTCGTAATAGTCGTGCTTTTCTTAACTTAAACTCTGACTTTTTGCGATCAAAACCACCACGCTATTCGGGTATTTATATTGTTTGGTTTATTGTATGTAATTTTTTTTTTAATAATGACGTTCTTTTTACTTTCGGTATATTCAATAATATAATATACAATATATTATTACATACACATATGGTACGTATATAATATTATGTACAAACGACATTAGATCGTACCGGTTATATTATACGTATTATGTACCTATAACTAGGTATGTTATATGTTTACTGAGACCTATAGCTTACCCAATATCTCGACAGTATGTGATATCTCCCTGGGTTTCATGGTTGCTATTTGGCACACGTAATTTCCTGCGTCGTTTGTTTGAATATCACGGATTTCCAGGTTATTGCCGTCCACTAGACGTATCCTTTCGTCTGGAGACACCTTAGTGCTTCCTGCTGTTAGCACCGCAATTCCTTTTTTCCACGCCAAAATGAATACTCCTGAAAAAAAAAACATAACAAATATGTAACTATGTGTGTATACGGTGATATTATGGTTAATTCTTGGCAAACACAAATACGATAAAATAATATTATATAAGTACCATTTGTTTTAATGGGAGTTATTTTCTTTCAAATGCCGACATATCACATTTCAGCACTTTTGAAAGTTTCAGATATTATTATGTAAAAATGCTTTTCATAAATCTGCCCGGTTGTAAACATTTTAGTCTG
>NW_021758737.1:0-761 GCF_005508785.2 Acyrthosiphon pisum
AAAGAATCACCCAGTATTATATATGAACTTTTGGGAAGTACACGCCCGTGTGCGTCTATCTGTGGAACGACTATCTTATTATCATGGCAACGTACAAACCATTAGATTATTATTTTGTTCTCAGAACTTATACCAAAAACAAGAAGTTCTTCACATGATACTAACAGTTTTTTATTTTTTATCCTCTTGAATAATAATAAAATAATATGTTAATGTAGTATTACGTCGTACTGTCATGAATATACTATTATAAACAACCTATAATATTATAACAATTAACAAACGAGATGCTTAACTGAATATATAAATATATTATACATGCATAGTTTTCAATACTAGCCATAATAAAGATTATAATAAAGGATTACCACCAAATGAAGCGTGGGAATATTCAGGAATAAATAATAATGTATTCAAAAAACATACAAGATACCCTATTTTTTCTTCGTATTACACTCGTTGTTTTCACTGTATATACAGCGAAAAAAAAGATTACCACAAAATCGTGATAACCATTATAAAATTTTACACTCTTTACATTTCTAAATAATTTTTATTTCATATAAGTGATTTGACTATATAGTAGGTATGTATATAGTAGGTATATAGTAGGTATGTAGTATATAAGTAGCATAGTAATTTATAATTAGTTTAATTTTAAAATGTCCTGATTTTATATAGCGTTAGTAATAATTACATTATTAACTTATAACATACGGACATTAAACCAAGGATACATATAGGCCATCATGGATCCAAAT
>NW_021758738.1:0-285 GCF_005508785.2 Acyrthosiphon pisum
TAGATAACTTTTCAACCTTTTTGAGGTTGAAAAAGATCCCTCTGGAGTGGCTGTAGATACTGGCAATGAAAAAAACTACAAAATATTTGAATTAAAAAATGAACTCGATATTTTTCAACAATTTTCAGTACCAAACTGATAACAGAAAAAAATCACTATATTAATTGAAAATGTTGAAAACTGAAGCTTCTAAAATTTTGTACAAAATCCTTCGTATCGTGTAATAAAATTTGTTTTTCTTAATCATGTAAAAACACAACATTTAACACGAGTCAAGGGGGGGGG
>NW_021758739.1:0-810 GCF_005508785.2 Acyrthosiphon pisum
TTTTTGAAATAATCAACAATTAATTTACCTAAACAATTATTAATTTGTTATTAAAAAAACATTATCATATTACCTACCTAGAACTATAGTTTGTATATTGCTACGTACGGACCCCTCTACTCCGCCCCTACACATAGTCATAATACACAGCATCGATGTCCTGTGGTAACACGTAAATAGCTAGATGATGTCACTGCTGTACATAAAACCTTGGGGGAGCAATACTATAAACGTTAGCAACAGTCTCAGCGTCTGCCAACGGCCAGATGACAAACCCGAACCGGTAAGATATCTGTGAGACCTCCTCGGAGCGCAATAGATTCTACGAATCAGATATTGGCACTATGACAAGACGGCTGCGGGTATACTTGGTCATTTTACGACACCCCGCACCGACCAAAGGCACATCTCGTAGAAGGCCCCCTGGACTGTGAACACCAACAACGTAGTCCGCCAGGGATCTGGTAAGAGAGGGGATAGGACTATATAGGAGCCCTGGGAGTAGCTAGTATTCAGACGTGATTTCACAAACCGTACGTACACATCCCTGTACTTCTTCATTCTTAATTTTTGTATTACGACTTAGATTATTTTCGTTGACGACGTATTACGGGACTTAGAGAATATTCGAGCAATCGCTTGTTTTCTAAGACACGGGTTTTTCTTCGTCAATTTGAATAATCTAATAGTGTTTAAATTCAACTTGTGTATCATATTTTACAATTTTAAATAAATAATACATCAACCACACACTGTTGATCATTTTGACGCTACTACCATCATCCCATCCTGTCACCATCTCCTGTAAGT
>NW_021758740.1:0-1044 GCF_005508785.2 Acyrthosiphon pisum
GTGTCGTTATTACTATATACAGGGATGAATATATGCGTCGAAAAGTTCGATTTTGATATTGATATTATATTATATTTTACTGCCTTTTCGGCCACGCCGTATTTATATATTTGATTTGGCATAATTATACACGATATAGCCACGCTGTACTGTAGGTACACGCATATTATAACAAATATAAATGTATAAAGAGAACGCAGAGTGTATTACAATACATTATTAGTAGTGATCGCTTTGACTAGACTATAGGTACGTTTAATAAATTAATAAATAGATAATAACAATAACAATATAGTTAAACGTATATTACTAACGCAGTGCTGTGGTTTGATTTAAATAAACAATTTAAAAATACCGGTATATCGACGACGATCTGTCTGTATGTACTGTACATACCTACATAATAGTATTATAATACAATTTATAAATGTTATATGTACCTATGTACGATGCGTCAATATCAACCATTATTAATTGATACGGGTTTTTCGGCTACAGTATGACCATTATTAATTGATACTGGTTTTTCGGCGGTGTGCTGGTGTGCGGCCGTGCGGAGGGGACAACTTTAGCGACGCGAAACACGCCTGTGTTATTAAACGTCATCTTGTGACGAACGCCCATGCGACACACAACCCAAGCGCACAGAAAAACTTATTTTTTCATAATATATTTATAATATATTATTTAGCTTTCTTAGCTTTTCTTGGAGTATTGTGTTCTGCGTTGGGCGCTTTTCAAAACCGGTGAGTACAATTTTGAAATACATAATAATAATTAATAGTAAGTATAGCGTTTCTATAGCCCACGTACCTACTACATGCGTTTCCGTATACACGATACTGATTATTACTATGTACATGCCATTTCCACCTTTGCGCGTTTCGCGTTCAATGTTAATACGACATTTGTATTTCCGCTTGCCGTGTTCATGTCATGAAGACTTAAACGCCTACGTGCTCAAAAAGCTTTAAACGACGCTTTTTTCCAGACCGTATCGTGTGTGCGGACGTCACCCTACAATAGTACGTTACTTTTGTTTGA
>NW_021758741.1:0-1104 GCF_005508785.2 Acyrthosiphon pisum
ATTTGGAACATAATGAGGGATGATAATGTCTTGCAAAAAATCAATTGCCGCATATAATGTTGCCTATTATGTATCTAGTGTTGTGTCGATAGCCATGTGACTATCGTTTTGGATGTCTCTCCTAATGTATAATTTAGGCTTAAAATCAATTGTTTAAATTGGAATATTTTTCAGGTCCTTCAAATTTTTTTCTAGTATGTTTTTCATATTCCTACTTCGTTATTCCGGTGAGTTTTACTTAAAGTCAAAACTGTTTCTAGGACTCATAGGCGTGTCTACGGGTCTTGCCTGTCATGCACAGGCATGACCTGCGAAATTTGATCTAACTTACATTATACATTGGTCATTGCGGTACATAATAATTATAATATACACTTTTTTCTTAGATTCTGATTTCATATTAAATTTTTTGATTTTCATCATGTGTACTTTTAATATCTATTACAATTATTGATAATGCTTCCCTTGTTATCATTGGGCATTGATAATATAAGCATTTCATCCACGAACTACTACATGTAGTAGTTCGTGATTTCATCCATGTGTGGTACTAATTGTTAGTGTTTTTTGTACATTATTATCTTTACGATATAATGATAAATGACAGATTCTCCACCATTTATGATAGAATTATGATAACATTTGTACCATCTGATAAATAATGAAACACATGCGAACAGCGGACTCATTACGTTTATTGTGTATTGTGTATTTGTGTAATGACTAATTAATTAGTATTTATTTTGTGAATTGTGATACAAAGAAAACAAAAAAATGAGTAATAAAACAATTCTAGATTTCTTTAAAAAATCTACAAGTGCTAATTCCAAAAATGGTAAGTAAATTACCTATTTTAATTAAGTAAGTTATTAGTCCTAGTAGGACTCATCTCTATCGACGTAAATTGCTGTACGAAAACGTTATTTGGTACATGTAAGAATAAAAATGAGTACATTTCTGAAGGTTTAAGCCAGGGTTATGCAAATAAAACTGTTAGGATGGGGACTCCCGTCCTCATATTCCTGGTCCTCTGATGGCCACAATATATCCTTATAAACCTTATAAATTTGCAAGAGATGCAAGTTTTCGTGGTTAAAGAATGTC
>NW_021758742.1:0-834 GCF_005508785.2 Acyrthosiphon pisum
CCGTCAAAACCGGTATACCGGTTAAACCGGTATACCGGTTTTTGCATAAATACCACTGCAACGGTATACCGTAATACCGGTGCATACCGGAAAACCGTAATACCGGTGCATACCGGAAAACCGTAACACCGGTGTATACCGGAAAACCGTAATACCGGTGCATACCGGAAAACCGTAACACCGGTGCTTACCGAAAAACCGTAGTATTGTTTGCCGTTTGGTGACGGTTTTTTGGTATACCGGTTATTTGCTGAACAGTTTAAAGTAAAACAGTTAAAGTCAGTGCTTGTATTGCTATTATTTATTTATTAGTAAAAGAATACTAATAAATTTGTTTATTTTATGTTTAAATTTTACTGAGTTAATAATTTTTATTATTAAGAGACAGTTCTTGTATTTAGTGGTGTGCTCAGCTTTTTGGAAATCCCTTTAAGAGTGTGCTTTTTTTGCCTTTTACAGACCCTGATATAACATACATTTTTTATTGATGTGTTGGTGAAATCAATTTAAAAAAAGCCTAAGAGGGGAAGGTACTCCTTTATCTATCTTGTCTTATTACAAAAAGAAATACCCTTATTATTTTCATCACCTTAAAAATATGATTTTAAAAAAAAAAAATTAAAAAAGACATCCCCTACACTGTGACACTGTGTGTTATTATTTTTTTTAAATAAGGTAGTTTCTTTGCCATACTCTCTATATAATTAAATAATAAAATAAATATAATAATATAACATATTAGGTATATTGTAATATAATGTTTTTTAAAAATTGTTTACTCCCTCAGCATATCATTTCAGAATTTTTTCAGTTTTCCGGTACCACGGTTTTCGG
>NW_021758743.1:0-817 GCF_005508785.2 Acyrthosiphon pisum
ATGCAAGAATTTTTTATTTATTTAAAATGTACAATAAAACTTATAATAATAATAACTTTAACGCCTAAAAAAAAAAAATTTAGGAAATTTTCTGAACAACTTAATTTATTTTAAAAATTGTATTTATCATTTAAATTAATAATCATATGCATTTCAAGTTTCGGCATATTCACTATTTATAGACAACGACAAACGATGTAACCTAGTGCCCAGTGGTATGTCGATAACCGACCGACACAGCAAAAGCGATTAAGTTTACGTCGTAATCGATTATTTATTTATCTTATAATGTTATAAATAAATATAATATATATAAATTATTATTTAGTGACTATAAGTTTAGTTTTAATTTTTCTACTTGAAAAAATATTATTTTATACATTTTTTTAAATTTTCGCTTCAATATGCAATAAATTTTGAATTCTGCCAAAATATGCAAAAATATGCAATAACCTTTAAATATGCGGAAATATGCAAAAAAAAATTTCACCATTAGCTTCAAATTATGATGATTCGTGGAGATAACTGACAAAAATCCAAAAATATTAAAAGGAAAAAAATATGCAATTGCATAGAAATCCGCGCTCTACTTATCAGCTATAGTATTAAAAAAAAATTGACCTATAAATTATAATAGGTATCGATAATAAATTCCAAATTAATCATATCACAATATCCATCAGTAACGCGTTATACATCAACAACAAACCGTGGTACTATCATAGATATATAATAGTATACTTAAGAAGTTTCAAGTACCCACAATAATATTATAAAATCATTACAATCACACAAATAACTAAAATAGTTATTCCAG
>NW_021758744.1:0-1065 GCF_005508785.2 Acyrthosiphon pisum
ACTGTTCCGGTTCGGTTCTGGTTTTTTGATAGTATAAAAATAAAGGTATCGGTTCCAAATAATGTTGGTAGGTACCAGTTCCAGACAATTCAGGTACCTACCGAAAAGTCTAATAGTTTTAAATTCCTATCCGGAATGCGGGTTTAATAAATAGTATGAGAAATATTAGAAAACTCATATTATGATCATACACAGTTTAAACACAAAACAGTAATACCATTAAATTATGAAAATAAAATAATTCTAATTTTGAACCTAAAAGAGCCTATTTAATTTAAAAATTCCGATTTGGTTCCGGTACTTTGTTTATTAAAATAAAGGTTTCGGTTTCGTTTCCGGTTAAAGTTCTTAATATTTCAAAGGTTTCAGAAACAGTTCTTCAGTCTTCTAAAGTATTTGGGTAAAAATATTCAAATAATTTTTAGTACTCAAATACCTAGGTATTCTACATACACTTGAAAAAAGTACTTGGCAGTTGGGCATAGTATCTATTTGAATACTTTTTTGAGAGTATCTGTATTTAAAATCAAATACTATTTTTAAATACTTTTTTCGTCTTAATTTATTTACAGAGACGCCAAATTTAAATAAAATAATACAAATTTGAAATTGTACAACATTTTTATTTATATATCGTTCATCGTTGTATTTTGGTATATTGTAATATTTTTAGAGGTCTATAAAATAATATATAATTTATCCATTTAATTGAATGTATACTGTCCGTCGATTTCCTAACAAAATTGGAAATAACTTTACTGGAATTATGTAGTATGTATAATATATAAACATAACGATAGTCGATAGTAATTAATATATTATATCTTAACATTATATACGCAACCAGCATTCTGTTATTCCTGGTGATCCGTTCTTGCATTATCACAGAATATGATTGAATAACATTTTACATTTGTAACCGTGTTAGGGCCGTTCTTACAGTGTCCGGTAAAGTGACAGTTAACGCTAACCGACTGATAACAGATTTTATTCATAGGCGCACATAGGGGGGTGCTTGGGGGTGCTTAGCACCCCCACGTTTCAAACTAGCACCCCCAATTCATT
>NW_021758745.1:0-1042 GCF_005508785.2 Acyrthosiphon pisum
CATAGGCGCACATTGGGTGTGAATTTAGGGGGTGCTGGAATAGTTTATGTTACACATGTCCATGGGGGGCTTTGTCCCCCACACCCCCCTTAATCCTAATACTATAACTAACTGCATTACATTAGCTTTAAATTTTTAATTAGAATGGGGTACCTAACTTTGATTTCGCGGGGTAACTTTGATACCCATATATTTTTATTCACCAGAGTACCATGATAATTAAATTTTTTTTCATAAAATGGGGTTACTTTGATATCACATTAAGAAATATAGGTATCGAAATTGCACGTTGTGTTACTTTGATAGCATATTAAAAAATATTGATATCTCAAAAGATAATTTCAGAATTTTAAAAATTAAAACGTTAAAATATTGAACTAGTTGTAACTAATATTTAATTTTGAGAGTTTTATCGTTAACACTACAGAAGTTATCCATATAATAAAAAATGAAATTGTCATAAAACAGTAAAAAATTATCAAAGTTACCCCATTTTACTGTACTACTTTTATTTTTAAACTATGAGAACTTTTTTCTTATTTGTGATATCGAAAAATTAAAAACAATGTTGCACAGTCTATGTTCTCTTCTTCCTAGTAGGAACATTTGGTTGCATAACATGAACTATAAGTTTAGCCATAGTGGTTCTTATCCACGCAAAACCATTTTTACTATGTTTTACATTTGTAAAACGGAGACCACACATGCGTGTGTAGCATCCTCTTAATAATATTTGTCATTTCGAATTTATTCAATTCAGCGTAGCCCGCAGATTAAATAAATATACTAGTAAAAATAAAGTAATAACCAAAGTTGTAAATAGAAGATTTCGTACCCAACCGTAATCCCTAAGATAGTATAATTTTCTATAATAATATCATTGCTGCATATTGACAAAAGCTGAAACACTGAAATGTGCATACACACAATACTGTTTTAATCGTGAATTCGTGAACAGTTATCATTAGTTGGCATGAAAAAAAATTCCGACAATAAACCACATATTTAAAAATGATTTGTGAAATACTGAAATGAATTGGGG
>NW_021758746.1:0-1170 GCF_005508785.2 Acyrthosiphon pisum
AGTGACCCACTTCTAACCTACTGTACAGCAGAGCGACATCCACTTACTCACCTTTTTAGTACATTTATATACATATTTATCTAAATTATTATTTATTAATTTATTTTAATTGTATTATTATATATACTTATTTCGTGATTTCGTAGTGAAATATTATCGCTTTATCGAAAAATATTTGTGAAAATAGATTCTTAGATTTTGTCAAAGTGATTACCGAGTGGGAGTAGTGGTTACGTAATACGTTAACATTTATCGACATTTAATAAAACGGTTTTTAATTTATTTTTTTCAATATTTATAAATTGTGCTTAGTTGTTCTAAGAATTACTTAGTGTGAACACATAAAAATGTGTTTAATAAATTATTTTTTGATATTAAAAATATTTTTCAGCTAAACTTAAAAATATTAAAGTCTTTTTAGTTGCATTTTCTTGGTTAAAATGCTTTTTTTTGTAGCATTATTGGCAGTTTTTTAATTCCTTTATTGTAGGTTTTTAGTCCTTTATTTCCCTAGTCCTAATCATAGCCTATACCCCATGGGTATGAAAAAATTTTAAAAATGACAATGATCATATTTTGTATGATAAATCGATTAGTTTCAACGAACAAACCTTTTGAAAGTTAATAATTTATTAATATTAGTTAATTTTGAACGTATTTATTGTACAAATAGACACAATAATAAACCACCACAATAACATTATTCAGATATTGAACACGAACGGCATACGTAAGTATAGAAATGAACAAATCTAAAATACTAAGATATTGCTAAGAAAGTTTATTATCTCTATATATAAAGGAAAGTGTACTTTACCAATAACCAACGCAGAGCCGAACCTATTTTAGTTATCGACTTGAAATTTCGAGGATAGATTTTTATAATAATTTCATCGGGCACTAAGAAAGGATTTGTCGAAATTTGCATTTTAAAGAGGTGCTCAAACAGGGATCTTGAGGTTCACGATGGAAATTGGAAATTTTCTTTTTATTTATTTTTTAAATAGTTGCCATTGGTTACAGTCTACAGTAGAAATTAGTATTTATTTATTATTGGTTTCCATTGGTTATTTGGGCAGATCATGTACAAGTTAGCCCCAAATCAAATTATTAAACATTGCAGAAAGTGACACCCAAAAACAGTTGAACAATCATAATTTTAGATTCTGA
>NW_021758746.1:3349-4343 GCF_005508785.2 Acyrthosiphon pisum
CTACGTACAAACAGCACGGGGTCCGCGATCTACCGTAGGTAGATTGCCTACCTGATAATATACTGCTGCGAATCAGAATTTTTATTTCGGGAACGGAAAAGTTAAGATACATTTCGAACACCATACACCGAATATTAAATAACGAATTGTACAAAGTTCGAGTCATATAGAGTCGGTACATATAACGGGCAACGAAGTGCCCGGGATCAGCTAGTTCGTTTATAAATAAACCGTTTAATAATTCTACTATAAAATAATATTAAATTAAAAATTTAGTTCTAAAGGCTGCAAGGACCAATTACCACTGTCGGTGGAACATAATATCATAGTTAGGTAGTTGCTACCGACACTGCTCTTATATGTTTATGATTAATTCAATCATTTATCGCAGTGATTATATTAGTTACGTAGTGTGAATTAACGTCGTTGAAAAGATTCAACAGTCTGTTATGACTATTAATTCACAGTATTTTACGATTTTATAGAGAAAAAAAAATAGATATTGAGATATTGCAATCTATAGATGAGAATGGAAATAATATAGTGGACAGACCACTAGTCTGTTTATAGTACTACGACCAACCTTATAGCCCGCTGTGGACTATGTTAATTTTAGTCTTGCCCTTTTTTGATTGAAAAGGAAAGTCAGCAACAGTTATAAGTTATAACATTATTTTTTGTTAGTTTTTATTAAAAACACTAGAAATTTTTAGAAATCTGTGGTAAACATAAATATTTACCAATCTTATGCAGGTATACATATAATTACGCAACACATTTACCCAAAACTATATTAGCGTGTACCAAACAATTCTGGGGGGCAGGAGGCTTCGGCTCTCCCCAAGTTTCTAATCGACTTGTTGTCTAATAATTGACGACAAGCCGTTAAACGAGTGTAATATATAAATGTTCGTACACGTATACAGAACCACGTTACACGTTGAACAACAGCAACAACAACTAAGGAATGACAGGTATAGGTACTGCAGATATT
>NW_021758747.1:0-724 GCF_005508785.2 Acyrthosiphon pisum
TGACAGCTCTTTATTGATATTATGTCAGTTTAGATATTTATTCTTTAAAAAAAATTTATTAAGTAACTATAATTTTGTTTTTTAATTAAAATCTGTACAATGATCACAAAATAAACAATCAAACTTGCATTTATATATGTTGAAAAATAAAAATAAACATACTGAAATCTAAATACTAAATAACATAAAAATAATAACTTTTTTTTTTAATTTCCCGAGAGGTTGGGGAATATCAATATTAAGGGGGCTGGAGTGTAATCAACTCTAAGGAGTAAAAACTAGGCATTTTATATTTCTTTTTATCTGGATTTTGTGTATGACGTGTTGAAAGTAAATGAACATTAGTGTACGTAATTCGTAGTACTGACCACGTTTTATAGGGGCATCATAGTGACCGGGATGTACATCTGTAATTTTACCTACACGCATGCACATGTCACCATATATTGCTTTATAAAATGACAAACATTTTTTTTCAAAAAATACTACCTCTGACTTCAATCACTACGCTCAGTAAGATGTTCCAATTTTAATTTTGAAAGCAGATTTGAATTCTCCCCTAAATTTATTATGCTTTATCTGTCGTACATTTTTCATATTCTATATCAATATATTTAAATTTGAATTATGAATATGATCTATTTTTAGTATTTTTGTTAGTAAATTTCTAAGTAAAAAAAAATAAAAATCAGAAAAATAAAATTGTCAAAGCATAGATAATTTA
>NW_021758748.1:0-1463 GCF_005508785.2 Acyrthosiphon pisum
CTGTTAGATCATGTTCATATACAATAGCAAATTGTATGAATTTTAAATACATTAGAATGTATACATTCATTCTCAAAAAACCAATTACATTATATGAATTTAAATTGTTGTCAACATGACCAGCCAAATGTTATTACATTAATTAAATGTCAATGCCATTATAATATGACAACAGGATATGAAATTAATTAAAATGCTTAAATCCATCTTAAAAAAAATTTCTAATGAGAGAAGAGAGGGTTATTTTCGGGTATAAAACACAGAATTTGTTAGCTTATCGTTATCAGTTCCGGCACTAGCAGCTCCAAGAGCAGTCAACAGCAGAACAGTCTTCTCTACCAAACAACAGCCAGCCATCAAATTATCAAACTTCTTCAACAAATAGCAACTACTCAAAAGATTGCCAAGACAACTCTAACAAATAGAGACCAGCCATCATACTTCAATACTTTCAATACTTCAATTTCCACAAGCCATGTAAGTACTATTTTTTTTTTGTTATTGCTATTTATTAAATTTAACATGAACACTTTTTTTTTTTTAAAACAAAAATGAAATAGAATAATAAGAATTTATCGTTGTAATGATAATATTATAGTTTTATAATATTACTATGAACGTTATATCTTGCAGGTACGACTTTAGATAGAAATTCTATGTAAAGCCGTGCTTACAGACTTAAAGATATTTTTTTTCGGATTATATAAAATAAAAAAAAACATTAAAATAGAAATGACGGTAAAAGACGGTTTCTCAACTCTCACTTTTAGTTACTATCACATAAGCTGTTTTCTTTTTGTTAAGTTTTGTTTAAATAAAATAAATAATACGTTACAATTACACGACTGTGTTCACGGTATAGAAGATAACTTCTGTATAATAGTTTTACATAGATAAGATAGAACGTTGGGCTTATCAACCATCAATAAAGTGTTTACATTTTTGTGGTTATAAGAGTATTATTATTGATAATTATTACAACCTAACCTCAAAAAATCTGACTGCAATAGTGTACACCACGAACTACTACTACTAGTAGTTCGTGCTTTCGTTGATTATAAATATTTGCTATTGATAATGTGATTGTTGTGTAATATTATCTTACGTAAAAAAAAATGTTTTAATTTAAAAAAAAGTTTTTTAGTATATTAAAATATTGAATAATGTTTATTGTCTAGATAAAAAGAAATATATATTCTAAAACGTAAATAATATATAAATTTAAATTTTTTTTTTTTATAATATAAATTTTGTTGCTTTTACAATGAGATTGTTCGAAAGCCGCGGTCACACGTTGATAGTAAACACGATAGTTGCTTTCACAACAACGTTATGTTACCGTACTGTTTACGCAATCGCGTACGAGCCTACGTGTCGGACGACGACGTTGCATGCGCATTCCCGTCCCCACCGACCTGATGACATCGGGCCTAGCTGGTTATCTCCATGACTGCCGGGTACGG
>NW_021758749.1:0-866 GCF_005508785.2 Acyrthosiphon pisum
CCCCAGAAAGAATGTTTTCAACGTTAAATAGGGTTAAGACATGCACTAGAAACTTAATGCTTGAAGTATAACACTCTTAAACTTAAACTAATGTCCAACTAACATTCAAAAAATACTAACATTTTATTTTACGATCATTTGAATGGATTAACGTTGTTGGCAGTACATAAAGATATCAATGTTACACCAGATGAAGTCTTAGATGAAATGTCCAAAAAGCCAAGAAAACTTGAAATAGTACTTTAGGTTAGGTAATTGTAACATCTCTGAAATCTTAATTTACATTTTATAAAATGTTAATTTTGAATAATATGTTACCTGTATTATGTATATAATATAACATTGTGATTTGTACTAAATTCCTAAACCAGATGAAGTGTTAGATGAGATGGCCAAGAAGCCAAGGAAAATAGAAATTCTCCTTTAGTTAATAAAAATTATATGGTTAATATACAGTAAATATTATATAGTAAACTATATAGTTAAAATAATATATTAAACCTACATGTATATTATTTATTTACGAATGGGAAACATTTTATTTATTATTATTTCAATTTGAAAGTCTAAATTTATTAAAAAGTTTGAAGTTTAAAGTTGAAGATTAAAATTTTTATTCTAAGTTGTTCAGGGGGATAACGTATATTAAAATATATTTTCCAGTGGAGGGGGGTGTGGTTTCTTTGCACTTATAAGGGATATAATCTGTGCTAACTGGGATTACCGTATGGATATGACTGCATTAAATGAGCGTGTTCATGACTGGGTGAATTCACATTTAATAACAGAAAAAATCCAGATTGCTACCACAGTTTAACTTTAAAGACTTGGACTAAATCACTACAATCAGCTATAGGTTTCTTAGC
>NW_021758750.1:0-820 GCF_005508785.2 Acyrthosiphon pisum
AATCGGTGGGAGTATTAATTTGTGTGTATAGTTGGTATACTTATATTAAGCAGGGAATTGCTGTTGGTAAATTATGTATTTTTCGGTGAGGGGGTATAATTACAAGGAATAATAAAAAAACTCCTATATATAAGTAGGTAAAAAATAAATAATGGTCAGTTTTTTGTTTACTAAAAAAAAGTTACCGATCCATATATTTTATCAAAAATAGACAAATGTAAATATAAATTCAAGTTTCTTTTTTTTTTTTGGCTAACTCGTCAATCTTCAACAGGTTGAATATAGAATATTTCTGAATATAATATAACCACAACATGGGTGGGCATCTGAAAAAGTGGTTTTCTACCACCTAAAAATCTCAACAGCCCCGAATCCTCTCAATGGAATTGTATGTGGACCATTTTACATTGGATAATGTAAATACAAACATTTGACTAAGTGTCTGACTATAAATAACGATACCATGATACCAAACAATCTTCTCAAAAAAAAATTGTTATCATTAATATTTGAGTGGTTTTTCTTTTCCTTCAAAAAAATAAGAAAATATTATAAGGGTATCACTATACACAACCACCAAAGACGCAGGTGAGTAGAGTATAAAGCAGTGGTCTCAAACATGTATACACATTTATTTTTTTAAAACTTGAAATTTTTTTTTAAATAAAAATTAAAACATTTTTGTAATGCCTAATATTAAACACAGTTAACATAGAATATATTTTAGATTCTGAACGGAGCGAGGAAGCTATTGGTTTTACAATGGTGCTTATTTTTTATTTATTTTTTATTTTTTTATCCTGTATACAAAATTTCTACC
>NW_021758751.1:0-922 GCF_005508785.2 Acyrthosiphon pisum
TTTTAAATTTTTAAAAAAATGAAATTGAAGAAGAAGCTAATAAAGATGTAGCTGAAGCTATAGATAATATAATAAATAATGAAAAATTAAATGTTATTGAGTACTCAAAAAAGTTATATTTTATTTTTAGGAATCATTAGTCAATTAACAAAATTCCAATTTGTAATTTTAGTTATGGTTTTAAGAGATGTTTTAGGAGTTATAAACATCTTAAGTTCAACTCTACAATCATAGACAGCTACATTAGGGAAGGCCGAAATGATTATAAATAATGTTATTGAGTCATTTAAAAACATAGTCAAAATAAAGGGGCAATACTAAAACCCGTGACGGGACGGGACGGGACGGGACGGGACGGGACGGGACGGGACCGATTCCATTCCACACGGTGATAAGAAAAACAGTGTTGCCTACACATGCCAAGCGAAAAAATACTTTCTATTAAGACTAATATTATATTAATATAATATTTAAATATAAAACTATTATATTATTAAATATATAACATAATTATACGTTAAATACATAGGTATATTAACCAAGAATATATAAGCAAAAAATATGTATTCCTGTGTACAGAATTACAGGTAACAGCAAAATATCGAACTGAACGATTAGCAATTAAGTACTTAATGATTTAAAAATTATAAAACGTATATCAAAATTTTAAGTTTATTAAACTCCATAATTTGGTAACAAAAATTATATAAAAATATAAAGTATTGAAGAAGCGGGACGGGATTCCATCGCCACAGGTGCTAAAATATAGTCAACATTTTAGACGGGACGAGCTGTAGTTAACTCAAAAATGAACTAAGACTTATTAAACATATTTCAAAAATTTAAGTATATTAAACGCTATCTTTTGGTAAAAAAATGATGAAAAAATATAAACTATTGCAGAAACGGGACAGGATTCCAC
>NW_021758752.1:0-791 GCF_005508785.2 Acyrthosiphon pisum
TTATGAGCGTTTGAAATTCATATTTTTAAAACATTTGATATTCACTCGATTTTTTACGTAACGATTTTCTTATTTTATTGTAATTAAAAAACGAATGACTGTAGATACTTGAAAATTTCACTGAATGTTTATATTAGAATTTTCTATACACGATAAAAATTTGAAAATAACTTGACTCTTTATGAGCTGCTTACGGACATTGTCATTTTTCAATTTTTTCAATTTTTTTTTCTATAAATATCAATGAAATTTTATTTGTTTGGTAAAAATGCGTGAACATTTAATGCAAGGCTCCTGATATATTGTTACTATAGCAGTTGAAAAATATTAAAAATACATAAGCACACATTTTTTTTATAAGCATTTGAAGTTGAAATTTTGACAAAATTTATAAAATTTAAAATTGAATAATTATTTTGTAGTTAAAAATGTATAAAATGTTCAACTTTTATATCTAAGGATTGAAAATTTAAAACAAGATTTCACGTAAATATTTAATTCTGTTACCAAAAATTCTAAGAAAAACATAAGCACAGTTTATTTTTATAGTCATTTTAATTTCAAATTTGGACGAAATTACATATTAGAAAAACCTGGAATAACTATTTTAGTTATTTTGTTGTGATTGTATAATATTATTCGTGGGTACTTGAAACTTCTAAAGTATACTATTATATATCTATGATAGTACCACGGTTTGTTGTTGATGTATAACGCGTTACCTAATGCATATTGTGATATGATTAATTTGGAATTTATTATTGATACCTATTATAGGTCAATTTATTTTC
>NW_021758753.1:0-790 GCF_005508785.2 Acyrthosiphon pisum
AAAAATTGTGCCTATGTTTTTTTAATATTTTTCAACTGATATTGTAACAATATATCAGGAGCTTTGTATTAAATTTATACACTTTTTGGCCCAACAGATAAAACTTAATTGATATTTATAGAAAAAAAAACTAAAAAAATTGAAAACTTACAATGTCCGTAAACAGCTCAAAAAGAGTCAAATTATTTTAAAAATTGTATCGTATATATAAAATGCTAATATTAACATTCAGTGAAATTTTCAAGTTTCTACAGTCACTCGTTTTTTAATTACAATAAAATAAGAAAATCGTTACGTAAGAAATCGGGTGAATATCAAATATTGTAAAAATATGAATTTCAAACGCCCATAAAAATTTAATTTGAGTTTCTTATAGATATTTTTTGTTTGATAAAGGTAGATAATATTATAAGGAATCTTGTATTACATTTTCATATCTTAGATTTAAAAAGAAAAATTTTTATGAATTTATAACTCGAAATAATTTGCAAATTTTCGTGATTTTTCCATATTTTGTCATTTTTTTAACTTTAAATGCTTAAAAAAAAAAACTGTGACTAACGATTTTTAATATTTTTCATCTGCCTTTGAAACAATATACTAGGAGCCTTCTATTAAATTTTCAAGCTTTTTTATCCAACAAATAAAATTTTATTGATATTTTTAGAAAAAAAACTAAAAAAAAAATGGAAAATGAAAATGTCCATAAAGAGCTCAAAATAAATCAAAATATTTTGAAAATGTTATGGTGTACAGAAAATGCTAAGATAAAACATTCAGTCAAAATTTC
>NW_021758754.1:0-1164 GCF_005508785.2 Acyrthosiphon pisum
ATATCAACAATCTGTATTTACAAGTTATACAATGGATACATTTAATGAGAGTTTATTGGCGGGACCCAGATGTGGAATGTCTGGATATTATTTATTTTATTACTCATTTTTCTGAGGACTTTTTCATTGTCTTTATCTCCGCTTAATTTAAAAATGATTTAAACGTGGAACGAAAATATTTAAACACCACAATAAAGTATTTGAAATATTTTGTTGTTGTATTTATTTCAATTTAAATATTTTTTATTGAAAAGCATAATAATATATTAATATTTTTTCACCTGCCGTATAAAATACATTAACATTTTTTTTCTCGTATCTGAACAAAATAAAGCTATGAAACATGTTATGTACATACTATTATTCTTACCGTTAATGTAATTTTAGATTCTGAGTGAAACGATGAATGTATTGATTTTACAATGATGTGTGTTTTTTTTTTATTTTTTTTTGTGTCTGTGTACACGATAAGTAGTCGAAATAATGCTTCAATTTTCAACTTCAGTATCTTGTTCGATTGGAAAGTGAATATCGTTGGTGCATTGAGGAGGTCAAAATTTGAAATTCCCAGTAATTTTCAAAAGCGCCAAGAAAAACCAAAGAAAAATTAAGGAAAAACGGGAATTTTTACACAAAATCGATTTTGCACAAAATTGAATTTGGTTTTTGGTGTAACTTTAAAAAAAATGACCGTAGATACATGAAATTTTGACTGAATGTTTATATTAACATTTTACATATTTTGACTTATTTTGAGCTCTTTACGGACATTGTCAGTTTTCATTTTTTTTTAGTTTTTTTCTAAAAATATCAATAAAATTTTATTTGTTGATTAAAAAAGCTTGAAAATTTAATAATAGGCTCCTAGAATATTGTTTCAAAAGCAGATATAAAATATTAAAAATCCTTAGTCACAGTTTTTTTTTTTATAAGCATTTAAAGTTCAAAAATTGAGAAAATATGGAAAAATCACGAAAATTAGCAAATTATTTTGAGTTAAGAATTCGTAAAAATTTTTCTATTTAAATCTAAGATTTAAAATGTAATACAAGATTATCTACCTTTATCAAACAAAAAATATCTATAAGAAAATCAAATTAAATTTTTATGATCGTTTGAAATTCATATTTTTACAACATTTGATATTCACTCGATTTCTCATTT
>NW_021758755.1:0-974 GCF_005508785.2 Acyrthosiphon pisum
GTCAGTAGGCACCTTTAAATATGTAGATTATCTGTTTTTTCGGGAATATTATTTCATATTAACGTTAAAATGTTGTTTAAAGACAACTTATCGTTAACTAACTTAATGATTATTTAATTATTTAGGTTAATAAATATAATATAAATATCATATTTCCGTAATAATTATCCATAGAAAATAATAGCTTTTATAGTAATTTATAAAAGTGCAGTCTGATAGTATATAGACTGATAGTATAGCTATAGCATAATAAATGTATTTCCCGTTTGTTATATTATGAATTGTATGTATTAGGTATACGTAGCATACCTATACATTCCATCGAAAAAGTAATATTCGATCACAAATCGCAATACAAAATTAAAATATAAGAGGTGTACGGTAGTATTGATATTATTGAAAATTGAAATAATAAAATAAAAAATAACAATATATGAATAGGTATAAAATGAATAATACGATTAACCTAAGACGCGTATTATACTCAATATTTTAAATACACCGTACTTTCCGATTTCCGTGCGTGCGCGAGCATAAACGCATAATAATGAATAAAGATACGTGGGTATTTTCGGCGCCCTTGACTGTAAATTATATTTAATTAAATTAAATCAAAAAGTAATTACTTATTACCTTTTCAATTGATGAACCACAGTAATGTTTGAGTTACTCAATACCTCGTAATAAAATAGTAATATAATATAGTAATACCTCGTACAGACACGACGACGACGACGACGACGCACAAAACGAGTCCGCACGGGCGGTCGTAGTGTATAATAATATTATTATTATACGATATTAACACGGATTCGCGAGTATAATATGTAAACGAGAATAATAATTAATTAATAATATGTTGGCAGCACACCTACGAATTGCCACCCCACTCCGCCCGACAGTCCCTTCTACGCGCGTGACGTCCGCCGTCTCCGCCACGCGTATGTTTGGTAGCCTGCGCGACGACGTCACAC
>NW_021758756.1:0-1167 GCF_005508785.2 Acyrthosiphon pisum
GTTTAGTTAGTTGTAGATTTGTTGTCAAATTGTCATTAACTACCTTTCGTCTAATCGTCTATGGTGTATACCTACTTAATAGTTATATTATGTTACATAACTGATAATGGTTAACTGATCAGTTAGCTCCTTGCTAAAAACTCTAGGAAGATTGAAAATAGGTAATGTAACCTGGCCAACAAATTCTACTAATTTCTACTAATTTTACTAACAGTGTGGATAATTATGGCACAAATAACAGTAGAATTTATTATAAAAAAAAAACAATTCCTTATTTATTTTTAAATTATAACGTTTAACAAAAACGAAAAATTAAAATAACGTTTAAAAACTGAATAACGTTAAACGGAAAAAATCAAATAACGTTTAAACATAAAATAACGTTAAACATTAAAATTGTATAACGTTATAAAGTACAATAACGTTAAACACTAAAATTGTATAACGTTTAAATAAACAAAAACGGAAAAACGATATTTTATTTTAGAATTTAAGCCCTGCTTAAATCACAAGTATATCATAAAATATACTTAGTAATATTATAGGCTGACAGGCCATCTTCGTTTAAAATCGTTTTTCGTATTCAATGATTTTATATCATTGAATTAGAATTTAACACATCCATTATAGTGACTATAAATACCTAATGTACACCTACGGCAGAGTGTTACTCCCTTCCCCACATTTTATTATTGTTTTTACTTTTTTGTAATTACTTAGATACTACAGTAGGTTAAATTAATTGTTGTCGAAAATATTGCACTTAAAAAGATCATTGTGTGTGTAAAATATAATAACATACTTTAAAGTTTCAAGTACTTACCAGTTACCTACCCAGGAATAATATTTTTAATTTAAAACAAAACAATTAAAATCGGTATTCTGTGGTTAAATATTTAATATTGATAAAATTTGACTGAAAATGTCTATAAAAATACTGTGTGTATATATTTATTATATTTATTGGTTACAGTATGATCTACTTAGGTAAAATCTTGTTTCAAATTTTAAATTTTTTAATTTTAATTTTTTTTTATAAAAATTGAACATTTTATAAATTTTTAACTACTAAATAGTTTGCAAATTTTCAATTTGATACATATTTATTAAAAATTGAACTTTAAATACTTGTGAATAAGAATTGTGCCTATGTATTTTTATGTTTTT
>NW_021758757.1:0-867 GCF_005508785.2 Acyrthosiphon pisum
CGCTGTACGGCGCGGTAACAACACGCTCGTAACACGGAGGATGTCTCATACGGTAAAGCGAATGATTAGAGGACATTGGGGCCGAAACGACCTCAACCTATTCTCAAACTATAAATGAGTGAGATCGCCGGCTTTACCTGGTACACCGCGTGAACCGCGTGCGAAGCCGGCGACGGAACCCTAGGCGCTTAGTGGGCCATTTTTGGTAAGCAGAACTGGCGCTGCGGGATGAACCGAACGCCGAGTTAAGGCGCCGAAATCGACGCGTATTCAGAGACCATGAAAGGCGTTGGTTGCTGATGACAGCAGGACGGTGGCCATGGAAGTCGGAATCCGCTAAGGAGTGTGTAACAACTCACCTGCCGAAGCAACTAGCTCTGAAAATGGATGGCGCTGGAGCGTCGTGCCTATACTCGGCCGTCGACGGCATAGTGGGGCCAGTCGTCGCTCGCGGCGGCCGGTCCCGGCAAGCCTCGACGAGTAGGATGGCGCGGCGGTGTGCGTCGAAGGGCAGGTCGCGAGACCGCCTGGAGCCGCCGTCGGTGCAGATCTTGGTGGTAGTAGCAAATACTCGAGAGGGGCCCTCGGGGGCTGCCGTGGAGAAGGGTTTCTTGTGAACAGCCGTTGTCCAAGAGTCAGTCGATCCTAAGCCCGGGGAGAGATCCTCGTACCACGGGCGAAAGGCGTTTTCGAATCGCCCTTGGGGCGAGAGGGAATCCGGTTCGTATTCCGGAACCCGACGCGGAACCGCTCCCTAGTGTTCGGGGCTCTTTTGTCTCGTCTGGGTAACCAGAATGAACTCGAGAGCCGCCGGGGATCTGGGTAGAGTTCTCTTTTTCTCTGTGAGCGTTGTACGTCCCTGGAATC
>NW_021758757.1:3643-4261 GCF_005508785.2 Acyrthosiphon pisum
TATGCAGACGACTTAAATACCGGGCTGGGGTGTTGTACTCGGCAGAGCAGTTACCACGCTGCGATCTTTTAAGAATGCCCTTTGCCTCGGGGGTTCGTCTTGTCGGTGGGACAGGACCCCCAGTGACTGATGCGTGAACGGATCGGCCCACCGGTCGCGTTCCGCGCGGCGGGCGCCTTTTTTTTTCAATTCCTAATCGCCGTACCACTACGCACCGACATAGGATTAATTTGAGACGATTTTTTTTAACGCGTCCTCCGGGCGTGGTTTTTTTTTCAACTCCGCATCGCCGTGCCACTACGCACGGTGATGGTAATTTTTTTTTAAAATTCGGCTGCCGTGCCACTACGCACGGTGATGGTAATTTTTTTTTAAAATTCGGCTGCCGTGCCACTACGCACGGTGATGGTAATTTTTTTTTAAAATTCGGCTGCCGTGCCACTACGCACGGTGATGGTAATTTTTTTTTAAAATTCGGCTGCCGTGCCACTACGCACGGTGATGGTAATTTTTTTTTTAAAATTCGGCTGCCGTACCACTACGCACGGTGATTGTCATTTTTTTTTAAAATTCGGCTACCGTGCCACTAACTACCCTTGGCATTGGTTTCGCTAGATA
>NW_021758758.1:0-1151 GCF_005508785.2 Acyrthosiphon pisum
TGGGGACCCACTCGGGTCTACACATTGTTTTTTTTGCAGAATAAAATATTCACCAAATAGGAATAGTTTAAATTTAAAACTATTCATTTTTTTATATAAATTATTAATACTTAGGTATCTACTGTTCTTTTTAACAATATAATAATAATACCACGACTAGTCAAGAATTTGCTTACGGATCTTTAACATAGGTAGTATTTTAAATTTTTATCGTTAATCGAAGACGGAAATATCCTCGTATGTTTCCCTAACCCCACTCTCATATTGTGTTTTTGCAATTTGTTTTTGGCCAATATTTAGTACGGAATTTGTACGAATTTGTACGATAAGACCCTCAATTTGTACAAATTTTTTTTCAAAGTTACACGAGAATTTGTGTGAGGGGTCTATAGAAACGCTTCTCCACCCCCCCCCCCCACCATTATTTCCAAAACTACTTATTTATGTGAAACTTCTATGCAGATATTTAGTACGGAATTTGTACGAATTTGTACGACCTTACGCGAAATTTTTCAAAAAACCCCTTACAACCGAAAAAAGCATTTTCCTCATATGCCGTTTCCTCAGCCCCCGCCAAACTAAAAATACGTTTTCGCATGAAACATTTTATTTATAGGAAAACGTGTTAGATTGAATATCTAATGCGAGTGAAGCGACCAAACTTTTTTTCAATTTGGGGGCCCCTTTAAATATTTCCCTGTAACATAAATACTACCTATCCACCCCTGCTTCTAATGTATATTTATATTGTCGTCAAATGACATTCTTGTATCATTTTCAACAATTACATGAACCTACAGCACAGATTATAGGTACACACCTTCGATACAATACACATTACTAGGGTTCGGATTTGAAGGAAAATGCCTTTCTTTTATTTATCATAATAGAAAAATAATTTTTATACAAAAATGTGTTTCATTTAATTTCTTAGACGATGGATGCATTTTTTTTTTTTTGCCTTTTTTTGCCTTTTTACTTATAAATGCCTTTTTGCCTTTTTTTTTACCTTTTGTACTTATAAATGCCTATTTTGTGTTGAATTTATTTCAGGTAATTTTATAATTTTATACACAGCTTGCGTATTATCGCTACAAATGGGTTTTTATTATTCGCATATTTATCGATATCGTCTTATCGAGTATTTGGTA
>NW_021758759.1:0-955 GCF_005508785.2 Acyrthosiphon pisum
AAGGCACTAAGCCTATACTACAATTATTACAATAATAGATTAATTGCTATCGAGTTTTCAGACAATAGCGACAAAAATTAATATTCGTACCTAATAGGTGCAGTAAACTAGTGACGCGCGAACGTGCAAAAATCATAAAATAGCGAACTTCATTAAGCTATAACTTCGAAACTAAGTCCGACCGCCAAATTCTGACTTCACCATCGTTCTCAGTATAGTTAACTACATAAGTCTAAAAAAAAAAATTGCAAAAAAAAAGGGTGTCCGGTAAAGTAACAAAATACCGAAATAATTAATAATTATTATATTAAATTATATTATATTGGTTATTATTTAATTTAGATGTTTTAATATTTTGGTTACCTGTTTAAAGTTTTAAATAAATCGATCTTACAAATTATAGGATGGTTAGAAAAATAATATTGTGATTTGTGGCTAATTTTATATGATAAAGAAGAAATTTGGGAATGTGTGATAGGCGATAGTTGGCTATTTGAAAAGAGTAATCTGGCTACACTAATCATCACAAACCTGGCAACCCTGACATACATCTTTAATCTTAGATCGAATACAACTATGGATAGAGCAGCTCTATGCTCTATGTGGATTAGAGCTGTATATATCTGTGTACTGAGCGGAGTCAAATTAAATTTTTATGATCATTTGAAATTCACATTTTTACAACATTTGATATTTACTCGATTTCTCATGTGACGATTTTCTTATTTAATTGTAATTAAAAAACAAATGACTGTGGATATTTGAAAATCTCACTGAATGTTAATATTTTCATTTTTATACACCATAACATTTTGAAAATATTTTGACTTTTTTTGAGCTGTTTACGGACACTGTCAGTTTTCAATTTGTTTATTTTTTTTTCTATAAATATCAATAAAATTTTGTTTGTTGAGTATAAAAGCGTGAAAATTTAATGCAAGGTTCCTGATATATT
>NW_021758760.1:0-2299 GCF_005508785.2 Acyrthosiphon pisum
ATTTGAACATTTTATAAATTTTTAACTACAAAATAATTTTTCAAATTAAAATTTGATAAATTTTGTCAAAACTCGATCTTTAAATGCTTATAAAAAAAAATTGTGCCTGTATTTTTAATATTTTTCAATTGATATTGTAACAATATATCAGGAGCTTTGTATTACATTTTTACACTTTTTGGCCCAGCAGATAAAACTTTATTGATATTTATAGAAAAAAAAACTAAAAAAATTGAAAACTTAAAATGTCCGTAAACAGCTCAAAAAGAGTCAAAATATTTTCAAAATTGTATGGTGTATAGGAAATGCTAATATAAACATTCAGTAAAATTTTCATGTATCTGCAGTTATTCGTTTTTGAATTAGAACAAAATAAGGAAATCGCTACATGAGAAATCGAGTGAATATCCAATGTTGTAAAAATTTGAATTTCAAACGATCATAAAAATTTAATTTGACTTTCTTATAGATGTTTTTTGTTTGATAAAGGTAGATAATCTTATATTACATTTTCGTATCTTAGATTTAAAAATAAAAATTTTTATGAATTTCTAACTCGAAATAATTTGCAAATTTTCGTGATTTTTCCATATTTTGTCATTTTTTGAACTTTAAATGCTTATAAAAAAAAACTGTGACTAACGATTTTTAATATTTTTCATCTGCCTTTGAAACAATATACTAGGAGCCTTCTATTAAATTTTCAAGCTTTTTTATCCAACAAATAAAATTTTATTGATATTTTTAGAAAAAAAACTAAAAAAAAATGGAAAATGAAAATGTCCGTAAAGAGCTCTGCCCATTGCCATCCTCAGTCATTAAAACATAAACGGGAAGCCTCAGATCAAGTAGTTTGTACGTGGCATCTGCAAAAACTACCTGTACAAAAAAAAAAAAGTATTTTTATAAATTGTTACTTTTATATTATATAATATATACCTCTGGAAATGAACTGAATGATTCTACCATAATCATATCTTGAATAAAAATACCGTTCAAATTATTGTATTCGTCTATTGATACCTCTACAGTACAGTTGAATTTACTCTTTAATTTAGTTACAACTTCGGTTAAATCATTTTTTGAACAATGATTTCCTACAAAAAAAAACTAGAAATATCAAAAGCACTAAACTAAAATATTATTTTTCTTACCAGCTGTGGTACGGATGTTGGATAAATCCTTTAGTGTAACTATTTTACCGCTTTCTTTCATTATTTTTTCCTGTATAAGTTTTTTGTTCGCCTTCATATCCATCAACTCTATAACTATGGCCTTGTTTTCCGGTGTGATCTTTCTCTGATTGGGAAGATGGCTGTACAATATTTTTGAGGTCTCGTGGTTATGAGTCTCGTCCATTTTAGTTATTTCTAACTGTTGTCCATTTGCTGAAGCTCTTAAATATATAAAAGCTTCACAACCTTGGCGCATTGTACTTAAACATTTGAATACAAATTTATTTATATATTTCATATATTGTAACTAAGTAATATAAAATAAAATATGTATGAACTATAAATGTACTTACGAGGTGACACGTTGGTCTAAAGTATTTTTTTTTTTTTTGTGGCATCCTCCATGCACACAACAATATTTAATATAATAATACTTAATTTTGGTTGATGCTGTTACCATTCTCCCATTTGGGAATTTAGCATTGATTGATGCCAGGGTCCTGCAGTCTTTAATATAATAGTCGACATAATTTTTGTCTTTGTAGTGACTTAAAACACTTTCAAATTCATCAAATGAAGAAAAAACATCAAAAAGTTTCATATTTGAAAAAAACAAAACTGAAAACTATATTTTATACTGAGCTGTACTGTACTACACTCGCCATGAGGTTGAAGGGAAAGATACCTATAAAGGTTAGTAAGGCCAAATAAACGATTAAGGTTTTCCTAATAAAATAACTATTATTACATATTTAAATTAGACGCCAATATAGCGGGTAATTTACAGTGTGACCCGGTAGCGAAATTTGAAAACATGCTACGTTTAGTCATTTTACTTTTCTCCTTATCATTGATCAAATTTCATCAGTGTTATCAATCATTTTTATCATATTTTTTGAAAGACTGATATTATATTTTTATTTTACATTTTTCATTTATATTTATTGTGAATTTTTGTAATACTAAATAAGACAAAGAAGAAAATAGCAAAACTAACAACAACAACTTAGGTAGGTATTAATGTATTATATAACATTATTATTAACATTATTATATAACATTATTATTTTGATTATTATTAATTTTTGGAAGTGAATATGGATGTTATTAATTAAGGAAAAAAT
>NW_021758761.1:0-717 GCF_005508785.2 Acyrthosiphon pisum
ATTTTATTGATATTTTTAGAAAAAAAACTAAAAAAAAATGGAAAAAGAAAATGTCCGTAAAGAGCTCAAAATAAATCAAAATATTTTCAAAATTTTACCGTGTATAGAAAATGCACATATAAACAACCTGTGAAAATTTCATATATCTACGGTCATTTGTTTTAGAGTTACACCAAAAACCAAAATCGATTTTATTAAAAATCGATTTTGCGTAAAAATTCCCGTTTTTCCTTAATTTTTCTTTTGTTTTTCACGTCGCTTTTGAAAACTACTGGGAAATTTTTACTTTTGACCCCCCAAAGTACCAACTAGATTCACTTTTCAATCATAAAAGTTACTGTTGAAGAAAATCGAAGCAGTTTTACTGTCCTAAAAGGTGATGACAGACACAAAAAAAAATAAAAAAATAAAATAAAAAAATAAAAAAAAAAAGGTGGGTAAGTGGATGTCGCTCTGCTGTACAGTAGGTTAGAAGTGGGTCACTGTATAATGGACAGTATTAAATTTGAATTCAATGATATAATATCACTGTATAAGAAAAACGATTCTGAGCGGAGACGGTATATCAGTCTATGTATTAGACATATATATACTTATCTATGGTATTAAAAAAAAATTGACCTATAATAGGTACCTATAATAAATTCCAAATTAATCATATCATAATATCTATTAGGTACTTATAAGTTATAACGCGTTATACATCAACAAAAAACC
>NW_021758762.1:0-800 GCF_005508785.2 Acyrthosiphon pisum
TGAGGCAAGACTTCTTCCACAGACTGAGAGACGAGGACCGCGCGAGGGCCGCGTGCCTGGACGCCATCGGGCGGCTGCTGCAGGGTCACGGTAAAACGCTGGCCGACTACGGGTTGCCGAATCCGGACGTCGCGCTGCTCGAAGAGGACGCGGGCGGAGACGTCTACGCCTTCGTCGACGCAGTGGTGCGTTGGACCCTGCAGTTGGACAACCTCAACGACGAACAGCGGGCGGTTTACGACCGCGTGATGGCGGCCGTCGACGACAACCGCGACGTCCCGAAATTGTTCTACGTCGACGGGCCCGGAGGTACGGGGAAAACGACGCTTTACGGCTACCTAATATGGTCGCTCCGCAACATGGGCAGATCCGTGTTGTCCGTGGCGTTCACGGGAATAGCGGCGACGCTCATGGACGGTGGTATGACCGTTCACTCGACGTTCGGTTTGCCCTTCGGTACGCTCAACGAAGATTCTACGTCGTCAATCGCCATGCAGTCTCTGCGCGCGCGTAGGATACGCGAGGCGGCACTCATCGTCTGGGACGAAGCGCCCATGTCTCCGGGGCTCCAACTGACGGTGGTCGACCGGTTGCTGAAGGACATAATGCAATCGGAACTACCGTTCGGTGGTAAGACGGTTCTATTCGCGGGTGACTTCAGACAGATACTGCCGGTGGTCCGCATGGGGACGAGGGCCGCGATCGTGGCGGCTTCAATCAGGCACCACCATCTGTGGGACGTCTTCGAGCGTTTCAGCCTGACGCAGAACATGCGGGCCAACAACGACGCGGACTTTGCC
>NW_021758763.1:0-1008 GCF_005508785.2 Acyrthosiphon pisum
ACTTTTTTACATATTGATTCCGCCGGTTATCAATTACACCGAACTCTTAAAAGGCTTATGTTTGCTAATATATAGCAAACATTTTTGACGATTATATAAATAAAAAATTGATAGATTCACCTATATAAAACTAGCATCAAATCATTATTTTAAAAATTGACCATATTGTATATTTTTATTACTTTAATTTTTATTTTTTTACCATACCATGCGGCATGTACAATACCTATATATTTTAATTATTATTATTATTAATTAATTATTTAAAAATATGATGATCTTACTTCATTTTGTAAAACTAGATATACTAAATATATAAGTTATATTATTTTAGGATTTTAATACATATTATTATCCGTTATGGACGACAATGTTTGAATTGTTTTTCGAAATGTTTTTATTTAAATAAAACTTACTTCATAGTTCATACTATTATGACATACTAAGTGTACCCTAACCTATACTGTTAATTAAAAAAAAAATTCTGTATAATATGATACTTTGGTTATTGTTTAATAAACAGTCGGCGGAATCAACATGAATAAATAACTGGCGGAATCGATAATCGGCGGAATCAATATAAATAAATAACCGGCGGAATCAATATAAATGAAAATTCGGCGAAATCGATAGCCGGCGGAATTGATATTAAAACGACGGAGTCGATAAAACCCCGATTCCCTTATTGTTGTATATCATTAACGAACATAACAATCAACAGGTATTTAAGTATTGTAATTCAAGAAAGACCGAGAAAAAGAAATTGTATGAGAGAAGAGATGAACAAGTATACTAGTAATCTCATTACTAGATATCAGTTATTTATTAAAAATTAGGTGTTTTATTACCTAGTGCTAACTAAAATGTAATTCTTAAATTTTTTTTTATTATGACTTACTTTTTTACAAACTATGACGATTAAAAGTCAATCAAAAATATTTGAAATAAAAAAGTTGTATGGTGTTCCACGATTTTCAAAATATAAAAAAGTGGGCAAGTGGGTCACTG
>NW_021758764.1:0-1860 GCF_005508785.2 Acyrthosiphon pisum
CTCTGTCTGATAAAGCGACCCATACACGATCATTATTATTATTCGATATTCGATATTGAGAATATTATTGACCGTGTATTGGCTGTATTGAAGGTACTTCAATATTTATTAACGGGTGATCATTGATATCAATAATATTGAACGTGTTGGGCAGCTTAAGGCACCCTGTACACCCAAAACTGTACCTAAAAACTGGTTTTCATTATTTACTGTTTTGTGCGCAAACGAGTTGTCGTAAATTTAAAAAATATACTAATATGTGCGCAAACGAGTCTCCACCCATGTAATGTACGATGAATGTGGGGGCTTGATGAGTGATAACCCGGCAGCTGGTGAGACCGGTTTCTTGAGACCTTCGGAAAAATGACGGTTCAATGACCCGTGCTACGATTTTACGGGTAAATGTAAACTGGGCCCGCGATTAACTTTTTTGTTGTAAGCTCGGCCCTGCAATTTTAGGTAGTAAAATAGGTTGATTGTAAGCTCGGCCCAGACATTTAAAATAATAAAAAAGGTTGTTTGTAAAATCGGTCCGATAATTATTTTGACCAATAAAATAAAATATGCACGATATAATTTAATCTGCAAATAAAAAATAACGTATTTATCTATATTCTATATCTTATCGGAACAATTTGTTGTTTTTTTACTAATGTTATCGGTTTTTTTTATATCGGCGAGTGAATACGTCAAGCACATGGCTTTTTACTTAAAAAAATAGATTTATATAAGCATACATTATAAATTATTACACTAAAGTTTTACTTATATATTCTTACCTTTTTATACACTTACTATTTTACATGGATACATTTTAGTGAATTTTATATTTATATAGCGAAGTTCATACTATGAATAAAAATATGATAAAGAAAATAATTTTTGGAGGAAAATAATAGTCGTCTCATCAAATCTCGGTAATACTAAATGGTTCTTAAAAATATTATACGTATATTTTTATTCGGCCGAGTTAACACTATAATCATTTTTACCTGAAAAAAAACACAGGCCGACTGTACAATAGACCATTTGAAGATTTTTTTCCTCGGGCCGAGCTTACAATTGCCCGATTTTAAACTCAACTATAAGTATCTCATTATTGTATCAATAAAATCAGGGCTTTGCACCGGAATCATTTTTTTGGGTTTCGGGTTTCGGGTGTTTAAAGAAATTTCGGGTTATTGAATTTGGGTGTTACGGGTTAATACACTTTTCTGGTTACGGTTAAATGAAAATTTATTCGGGTTAATTATGGTTAATTCGGGTGTTAAAATAAAAACCCATGTTGTATATCAATTAACATGAGATTTTCAATGCAAATTTGATACAGCTAGTAATCTGATTTTATATTTAAAGTAAACTTAATGAAAAATATTAAAAAATACAAATTAAATATTAATACTTATTAGTTATTAGTTTTATTAGTTATTACTTAGTACTTACTCAGTCCTTTTTCAACAGAAGAAAGTTCTAGTTTATTACATATTATTTTAATTTTTAACTAAGCATATTTTTGTTATATTTATTTTTGATTAAGAATGTTTTACAACACAATTACTATTATCTATTATTGAATATTGTGAAATAAAATAAAACAATCATCTAGCATCAAGGTCTTTTTTAATTTTTAATTAATTATTGTTAGTTACAAAAAAAAATTGAGTTATCCATTACAAACTTACACTACTATCTTCTTATCTTCTTAGTCGCGTTAGTTGCAAAAAATACATACAAATCGATATGCCACTTAATTTTCAATAATTCGGGTTTCCGGTAAACCCAAATGGAAATTCGGTTTCGGGTTATTTCGGTGTTTTTTGGGTGTTAATTTTTCATGGGTTTTGTTTATACGGGTTTTGG
>NW_021758765.1:0-1137 GCF_005508785.2 Acyrthosiphon pisum
TATTATGTATATTAATTTCTTCCTTTCAAGTTTATACTTTAACATAATTGAGTTTATTTTTAAAAAATCTAGTTTTTTTCAGAAACAATATTTTAAATACATAGAAATTGTTAAAATAATTACAAATATTGGTATTATATTAAATCACCTACAAATAATTCGGGTTACGGCAGATATAATAATATGGAGAAGTCTGAGCTGTACTCGGTACCCATACAGATATTGATATTGTGTACCTATTAATGAGTTCATACAGTAGATATTCACCTTGGCACATTATGCTAATAACCTGTAGCAGTGGCGTCATTTGAGGGGGGGGCAAGGTGGGCATTTGCCCCTATCTGATTTTAAAAGCGGCCCGATGGGCCGGTTCCAGTTGTTGCTGTTTTACCATTATTATATTTTATAAGCGCAAAAACATGCCTATTTTATAATATTTTCAAAAAATATTATACTATATATACTAAGAAATTATTGTCACATTGATACATTTTTACTAATTGATAGTTGGAATATATTTATATTTAGACGTATGCGGTGACGTACCTACATACACATTGTATGTTTGTTTATGTTGTATGGACAACAATAATAATAATTAGTATCATAATCTAGTATAGTTTAATTTCTAAAATCTTAAACTAATACAAATTCTAAAAACAACAACCGATTGGCACTCTTATTAATAATTATCATTGATCACGGACTTCAGTTAACTGCGACAGTCGTGTATGATTCAACTATTCTGTGTAGGTACCAGCTATTGTGTTACTTTAGCTGAAATTTATTTTTTTTGTGACGCGTGTTTACATTAATATTTTAATTTGGGCAAAATATGACTTAAAAAAAATAAATAGGTGGTGTGGCTAAAAATATAAAATTACCGTAAACTGCTCAAGAATCGAAAATAATTTCTGGTATGTTTAATAAACAGACAAAACTTGAGCGACTGCGCCAGAAAGCAAGCAATAAAAAAAAATAAATAGGTACCTATTATTATTTAAGATAATATTAATTTGTAAATATATCGTATACCAATATAAGAGTAATAGAGTATAGGCTATAAGTGATGAATCGGGTAAAATTGATTTATATATAATGCAGTTGATACATATTTTCAAAAATAAAAAAAAAAGA
>NW_021758766.1:0-858 GCF_005508785.2 Acyrthosiphon pisum
GCAGACAGGCGAAAACCTCTGATGAATGGCCGCAACCATCCGGGGGTGCGAGTCTCTGGTAAGTTGTCGGTTCCTCTCGGGCGTCTAGCCGCTATACCGGTGTAGTATCACCGGAGGTTGGGTATTACCAGAAATACTCGGTGTGGAGATAGCACACAGCCGGACCAGGCGAATTCAGGCGGCACTCGGCCTGTCTTCTTGGTACGGGACCTCGGTCCCGGTGCTCGTGGTCCTTAGACGACGCGCGGCCGGCGTACTGGGCCACCGTACGTCGGCCGTGAACCTCCGCGGCTCTCGACTAGCGCACAGCGCTAATGTGAGGTCCGCGGTTGTAGCCGCAAGGCACCAAACCCGGGAGTCTTCGTGTACAATCCTTGGACTAAGTAAAATTTTTACTTCCGTAAAATGTAAGGCTCATTATCAAACCACCTATATAGGTACTGTGTAGCTAATATTATAATATCATAATAATATCATATTATACGTTACCTACGCTTTGAAAATCTATTGAAAAGCGCGCATCGATATGATAGTAACTATTTTACACATTATTTAGATTTTAGGCGCATAAATATACGTTAAAATATTACATGTGCGCCAAAAACCGTCAGGCGAGTCGATCGTTATCTGACCGATTTCGTGAATGTCCGGTAAAACTGGCACACACGATGTACCATGAAATTACGATGATTTGTCGTCGGAGGCGGGCGAACGGTCGCTCGCTTATCTGCGGGCGGTGCGTGACAAATCGCCCGGGACCGATTGCATATAATAATAATAATGCATTTTAGTAATAATTATTATTATCATCTACATGCGCTTCGTTATAGAACGTCTATGTAGTTTCGTATTATAATG
>NW_021758767.1:0-1131 GCF_005508785.2 Acyrthosiphon pisum
TTCGTGATTCATATTCTCCTTCATTGTTTTTCTTTGGGCCAAATATCTTCCTCAAGATCTTTCTCTCAAACACTTCTAACTTTTTTTCATCTGACTTTGTCGTCGCCCAAGTACTGCTTGCATACAGAACTACTGGCCTGACTAGAACTTTATATAATGTTACTTTGGATTTTCTTGATAGTAGTTTTGACCTGAACAATGGTAATAGTCCATAGTAACACCTGTTCGCTGCGATGAGCCGTTTTTTCACTTCTTCATGGCTATTAGCATCTTCATTAATATCTACACCTAAGTATTTAAAATTTCTTACCCTTTCAAACTTGTACTCATTTACTTTCAAGGAGTCTGATCCATGATTGTGTCTAGATACTATCATGTATTTTGTCTTTGTCTCATTTATTTTTAATAAATGAGATAATTTATTGATTAATGATAATTTATTTTCAGGTTCAAAAAATAAGAACTTAATTGCAACACCTAAACAAACACCTTTTAGCACACCCATATGCTCACCGGCAGCAACACCTCGCAATCGATCTCCTCAAAATGCTCGTTTAGGATCACCACGTTTAGATCGTAAATTCAATTCGCCCAAGTATTAAACAGTTAATAAATAGTTAAATATAATTTTTATTAATATTTTATTCATTTTTAATAGGAGCAACAAAGTAAGGGACGATCAAGGATTATCAACTTCTATTCACAAGGATCAACTTTATTTAATTATAATTGGTCATGTCGATGCAGGAAAAAGCACTTTAATGGGACATTTACTATATAAATTAGGACATGTGCAGCAGCGAACTATACAAAAGTATGAGCATGAAAGTAGAAAGTTAGGTAAACAGAGTTTTGTCTATGCTTGGGTATTAGACGAAACTGCTGAAGAAAGGTAATTATTAATTTTATGTATAATAATATGTTATATGATGTTTTATTTTTATATTATACTTTTAATAATAGAAACCGTGGTATTACAATGGACGTACGTCATTTGAAGTTTGAAACAAAAACTAAAGATGTTACTTTGCTGGATGCACCCGGACATAAGATTTTATACCAAATATGATTACAGGTAAAAATTAATTAAATTCTATGGCATATGTCTTTTTCCTACTCATTGATATAGAA
>NW_021758768.1:0-1003 GCF_005508785.2 Acyrthosiphon pisum
AAACAGGTATCATTGAAATTGCTTTATCAAGATCCATTTTTATTATTCGTTTTTTCACTATTCGTTCTAATTGGATATGTACCACCCCTGGATCCGATCTAGAACCTGATCTATCCGGTAATTTATCTCTTTCACTTTTTTGTGGAGTTAGAATTTTACCTAACCCTTCCGTATGACTAAAAGTCCTCAAAAATTCTTTCCTAACAGTTTCTGTTTTACTGTCAGTGTTTTCCACAGGTTCGTCAGCTTTTATTAATTTTTTCACCACTACCACTTTATCTTTATTTTTATTTACTAATTTTTTATTTACTACTCTTTTCACTGAACTCTCTGCAGAATTATTTTCAATATCTGAATTATCTGATTCCGTATTCATAAATATCTACTATTTATTAACATTATTAACACATATTCTTATTTATTTCTTTAAATTAACTATTTATTTATTTATTATATTTATTCCCGTACGTATTTATTTACGTACGTCGCGTCGTATTACCTCCAGTGTTGTGCTTAGATAAAAAAAAATTATCTAGATATAGATAAGATATCTGAATTTAAAATTATCTAGATATAGATAGATACTGTAGAAATTTAATTTATCTAGATATAGATAGATAAAATAATTTTTATCTAGATATTTATATAAGGTATTACCTCAAAATTTAAATTTATACTAATAATTGAAAATTCAAATACATTTTTATTTTTATTACAATATTTACATAATTAGACAATATTCCAAGCATGCTAAAGATAAGTTGGTAACATCATATTATCCCAAACATAAAAAAAGATTTTGAATAATGCAAAAAAAAAGTTATTTTGTGATACGCATCTGTATTTAATGAAGTCTTTATTTTCACTCCCATCAAACATAAAATTAATGAATAATATATATATTTAAATATATTTTTATATATATATATTATATATTCTATAATATTCGGTTTACGTTTACCTATGATCTGAAGTCTGAACATAGGGAACAAGCCCGTAAACC
>NW_021758768.1:2966-4581 GCF_005508785.2 Acyrthosiphon pisum
ATGATAAAAGATGTTGACAGGGTTGTTATTAAATAAATATAGACTGATGAAATATTCTATGTGGTTTATTAAAATGTTCTTCAGTAAAATTTACTAAGTCCAAATAATTAAATTATTACACAAAGTGTCGTGAAGGTGCTCGTAGTGCAGTGGAGAAAACACGTCTGAATACAGGCCGTCTCCGGTCTGCTTTTATAAGGGCCCAGGCTCTCCTACCTACCCCCTGGTCCATTGACTTATCCATATTGCGTCGTCGCATTTATCGGTGTCCCGTGTACACGTGTGAACCTAATCATAAATTATGTTTCCACGAACCGACTATTATCTGTTGCATTCTCATCCTGCTTTATGGTTTTTTGTATTATATCTATTTTGTGATTAATAAGCTCCCATATCCTGTCGTTTAATATGACTTGTAGTTTTGAATGTATTTTATTATATTATTATCCCTCCGTCTAGCAACCCATATATATAGATTATTGTGACAGTCTTTCACTCCCCCTAGTATCATTCTTTACCACCTGTATTATTACATTAATAATGAGAGCTCGTATATTCTCACCTTGGCTACCTACGTTATTATGTTCTTTATATTTGTATTATTTGAAAGAAACGGATACTATCCGTTACAAACTCAATAGATAAGACACTGATATCTGATAATAAATCAATATATATCAATAATATCAATCATGCGATTTTGTAAACATTGTCCTGTTGGCATATTATGGCGGTTGACTTCAATTTTATCCTGTAGTCGGCTATCTAGTTGTTTTATATGTCCAGGGTTGGGCAATATCTTCGATACAAGTATCTAAGATACGTATCTTAGATACAATTGTATCTTGTATCTTGTATCTCGATACAATTATATGAAGTATCGAGTATCTTGTATCGTGATACATTTTTAGACCATGTATCGAGTATTTCACAAAATAATTTCGTCAAAAAATACTCGATACTTTAATGCGATACTTTGAAAAATTAATTTTATAGGATTATTTTTACTCACCCATCTACCAACCGCGACTGTTTGACTTTGTTTTAGTATAATCCTATAATATGCGTAAAATAATATGCGTGCTGAATTTAATTTTATAAATCCATAATTTAATTATTGCAGTACAACTTCTACGAAATTATTTTTCAACCTATTAGCCATATTAAGTTATATCTGTGTACTGTGACGCACCGCGCATACACGTTGAATGGGACTTTTCGTCTTTACCGTACGTCCGTACTTATATTAGATTATCTCATATCTAGTATCTCGATACTGCTTTTTTAGTATCTTGCCCTTGGAAATTATTTTTCAGTACCGATAAATCTTAAAATATAGTTATATATGTGACATATATTTATCTTTGTTTCTTAATTATTAAAAAATTAATGACGTTATGTACAATGTACTATTTAAATTAAATTCAGACTGACTTATACTATTATTTATTATATATTAGGATTTAGGACATTATGTTATTACTACAATTATTTTTATTATGTACCTATTTATATAATTTTTAATGTAGAATTATTATTGATATAATTATTATTATTTAATTGTTCGGTAATTGTATTATGGTTATTATTGCAATGTTGACGACAACGAGATTAA
>NW_021758769.1:0-1122 GCF_005508785.2 Acyrthosiphon pisum
TAGGAAATTTATTAGAGTCAAATGACAATTACACATACAGTTTTGAAAAATTATTCACAAGACAATAATTATCATTAAAAAATATTAAATTTAAATTTGATTTGTTACTCACAACGGAAATAGAGTAACTGATTAAAAATATGGAAACAGGACACAATATGTAAAGCTGCTTTCACCATAGGTCACAAACGACCATTCAGTATATAAAACAGCTAATATTGTATTACTTAAAAAACAGTAATTGTATAGTAAATAAAAACTAAATGCTGAGCTGTAGCAACTGACAATATGTATTAAGAATATTAACAATCCAAACATTATTTTGTACTAGAATTATTTACAACAATAAATTAATTGTCAACTACAATACTGTCTAAACAACAAAACATTGATGTGTGTGTGTGTGTATATATATATATTAAATTATATTATATTATATACTTATTTTACTTAAATAGTTAAATGGGATAAAATAAATTGACATTACAATTTCTTTTTTTTTATTTAATGTTAAACATAAACTTAAAACATATTTTCAGTGGCTAAAAAGTTCTTAAAAAATTCTTTAGTTGGAATGAGAAACAAAAAAAAAAAATTTCCTAAACTTTGAAACACACCGAGAATACAAAATAAAAAAACCAACACGAGGTACTTATTTGATTATCTTATAATTTAATCAAAATGTTTATACAAAAGTAGCTTAAATTTTAAACGATAATATATAATATATATATATATATATATATATTTTTAGAAGACAAACCTATGAACTAAATTACAATTTCAATTTTTTATTTTGTAAATATTATTTATATTAATTACTTATGCTTAAGTAGTATTAAATTTATTTAAAAAAAAAAATGAAATTATTGCATTTATAATCCTGTTATTAAAAAAAAACCATTAAGTTAATAGTCGGTGGTCAAGTTAGTTTAAGTATTCCAGTCAAGTGTTACCTAAAGTTTAGAAACTTTTTTTCACAAGTACATGCTCAAAACTTGACTGATAGTGAGTGACTAGAGACTTAGAACATGTACACAGACAAATTAGTAGGAATATCCTGTTTAAAATTTAAAAAAATCCAATTTGTCTTAGTCACTCAGTAGCAAAAAGCTTTGTTTT
>NW_021758770.1:0-1025 GCF_005508785.2 Acyrthosiphon pisum
TCTGGATAAAAATAATTAGTACATATGGTTCAATAATATACAGAGTATGTACCTAATATAGTATACAGTATACATAATACATATAGCATAGGTATGTAATATAATATTTTGTATTTATTAAATTATATTTATTTTAGAGCATTAAAAATTAATTCATTAGGTACAATTCATATTTTAATGTTTCATTATTTTCTGATGGAAAAGTTCTTGGCAGTACAAAACATTCAAAATTATCTAGTCTCCGGCTTATTGAAATGGAAATTCATTTCAGTATATTTATTATCTGGAAGAGACTATCAGACTCCACATTCTGACATGATTGGATATGATGTACCATGTAAAACTATTTGAAAATACAATGATAATAATAACGTTTTTATTTTATTTTATTAATAGATCCAAGGAGATGGGAATCATCAAAGATAATTTAGGTATCGGCTGATTTTCACCATTATCAGTAAAAACCTCACCAAGCACGTTTCCGTAAGCAATTCATAAAGTAAGTCTTACATATAGTTACATTATAATGTAATTGTATTTAATATTATGATATACCTACCGATGAGGAAATTTGAATTAAATATTCAAATCTTATACCTAGCTGTTAAAAAAAAATTGTACATATATTTAAATTGTAATATTAGATACGTTAACCATATTATATATCTAAATATTTGATGTGTCCTCGAAAAGATTTATTTGTCACATACTGTGCACCCACGTGACATCTAGAAAACATTTCTGAGTGTTTTGATGTGGTCAGTGGCGCAACCAGGATTTATTCAAGGGGGGGGTCCAAAAAAATTTATTTAACTACTGTTTTTCTGTCCTTTTCCTGAGTATATACATACATTTCATTTCTTAATAAACACAATTTGTCGAGTTTAAGACCAATAAAAAAAAACACAATTATATTATTTACATTTTAGATTCTGAGTGGAAAGATAATTAATGTATTAATTTTACAATGATGTGTTTTTTTTTAAATTTTTTAAATTTTTTTTGTGTCTGTCATAACCTTTTAA
>NW_021758771.1:0-971 GCF_005508785.2 Acyrthosiphon pisum
GCCACGGAAAGTTAAGATAAGTTTTGAACACCATACACCGATTAATAAATAACGAATTGAACAAAGTTTGAGTCATAAGAGTTGGTACCTAAATTTAACGAGCAATGAAGTGCACGGGATCAGCTATTTTTGATAAAAATATATTTATCATTATTACCGCTAGAAACATTTCAATACGTTTTCATTACCCATTTTTTATATTTACTTGCTGATCACATTAAACGATGAAATTTGAATAAAAAATTATGCATATCAACGTCCGGACGCAAAATAAAAAACCAATCACGGGCGAAGCTGTGACGGGTCGGCTAGTCTGTATATATAAAAAGACTTGTCCTGGGTGATTCATCATCGTCTAGCCGGAGCTGCTGAAGCTATGGATATGAAATTTTCAGTAAATGTACTTATTACAATGTATAGGCGCACTAAGAAAGGATTTTTCGAAATTCGCATTTTAAAGAGGTGCTCAAACAGGGATCTCGAGATTCACGATAGAAATTGGAAATTTTATTTTTATTTATTTTTTAAATAGTTGCCATTGGTTACAGTCTACAGTAGAAATTAGTATTTATTTATTATTGGTTTCCATTGGTTATTTGGGCAGATCAGGTACAAGCTAGCACCAAATCAAATTATTGAACATTGCAGCAAGTTACATCCAAAAACAGTTGAACAATCATAATTTTTTTTTAGTTACAATTTTTTACTGATAACGGAGTGCACGGGTTCAGTTTGGTATGAATGTTTGTGTGTAGATTAAACCTCTAGGAAGAAGACAGACTAATTTAGGAATGGTTAAATTTGGTTTTTTTTATTCATCTGATATTAGTAGTTATGTTAGGTTAGGATTTTGTATTAATTGATTATATTAATTTACCATACGTGGAATACGACAAACTTGGTATAACTTTGATACTTTAGAGTTAAATCATACACTTACGTATAAACAGCACGGGGTCCGCGATCTACCG
>NW_021758772.1:0-651 GCF_005508785.2 Acyrthosiphon pisum
GTCGGATACACCATTGCGACCAAAAAGCAAAGTGAATTTTATGCAGACGACCGTGACGTGGAAAACAATAAACTCACGGCGAAGAGCCGGCGGCCGCACAGCAAATAATTTTAATACCGCACTCGGAAAACCTGCCCTAACTCGGTACAAACACTCGACATGGCGGACGTAAACCAATTCAGGCGGTTTGTCCGGGCGTCCGGTGAACACAACACGTGTCCGGCTGGATACAAAATAGTGAAAAGGTGCGACTTATTAGGTACTAGAAAAAAGTGCGTTGCGTACTCGTTACGAACTCGTCGACACAAGCTCTTTAACTGTGGGGGAGGGGACGTCTAAGATCCGGTGCCCAAATAATTGTAATATAACCATATAAACTCATCTATACGTCTGCGTGGTCCATCGCACCACAACAGAACATTCGCCTCACAAATTTCTTAGTCCGGCTCCACACAGAACAGCGCGGACGTCTAGGTGTGACTGCGGTTACCGTCCCCTCATCACTACGGCCAACGCAGGTTACCGTATCCGTTACTATAAGCTGCATGTCGGCTTCTATTTTATGTAACCGTAGCACAGATGACGAGACTACAGATAACGACGTCTCGATCCTGCTATCTTCTACAGGGGCGTCTAGTGTCATCAATGTGC
>NW_021758773.1:0-1208 GCF_005508785.2 Acyrthosiphon pisum
CGCCAAATTCTGATTTCACCAACATTTTTTTTACCCAAAAAATGACTAAGTCCCCCCCAAAAAAAACCAAAAAAAAGGGGTGTCCCGTAAAGGAGAAAAGATCCGTTTTTCTTTACATCCAAGAAAATTACTGGGGAAATTTAAATGATACGTCAAAGTAAAAACACATTCAAAAATTTGCATTATTCTTCGGACGAAAATTAACTTAATTTAGATATTTTTGAAATAAAATTAACTTGAAGTTAACACGTTAATCTTGAAAAAAAAGTAACTTATTAAGTTAAAAGTTAATTTGAAAAAAAAAGTAACGAGTTAATTAACTTAATTAAAATTAACTTAACGTTTTAACTTAATTTTAATTTTTAACTCGTTAATGCCCAGCCTTGCTATAAATTACCTAAATTTTAATAAAATGAGTCTGTATATATAGACTATAGTTCCACGTTCCGTTACCGTTACCTACCTATAATAGTAATTAGTAAAGTTGAAAACTAAAAAGACTGGGCGCTTTGCTGTACAGCCTGTACAGTAGGTTACAAGTATGTCACTGTAATGGATAGTGTTAAATTTGAATTCAATGATATAATATCATTATATAAGAAAAATGATTCTTAGCGAACGGTCAGACAGCGTATGATATTACTAAGTAGGTATATTTGATGATATTATTGTGAAAAAGTAATTTATATATAACCTTTTTACGTAGAACCTTGTTTTAAATTGTCGGTCCTTAGCTATAAAAGTTGAATATTTTATAAATTTTTAACTACAAAATAATTATTACATTTTAAATTTGATAAATGTTGTTGAAATTCGAACTATAAATGCTTATTAATAAAAATTGTGCGAATGTATTTTTAATATTTTTCAACTGCTGTTGTATCAATATATCAGGACTCTTGTATTAAATTTTCATGCTTTTTTAACGATCAAATAACATTTTACTGATATTTATAAAAAAAAAACTAAAAAAATTGAAAACTAACAATGACCGTAAACAGCTCAAAAAGAGTCTATATACTTTGAAATTTTTTTCAAGTATAAGAATTGATAAAATAATCATTCAGTGAAATTGTAATGTATCTACAGTCATTCGTATTTTAATTACCTACAACAAAATAAGAAATCGTTACATGAGAAATCCCAGAATATCAATGTTGTAAAATATGAATTTCAAACACTCATAGAAATTTAATTTGACTTTTTTG
>NW_021758774.1:0-868 GCF_005508785.2 Acyrthosiphon pisum
TTAGACATATATAGGTACTTATCTATGGTATTAAAAAAAAATTGACCTATAATAGGTACCTATAATAAATTCCAAATTAATCATATCATAATATCTATTAGGTACTTATAAGTTATAACGCGTTATACATCAACAAAAAACCGTGGTAAAATCATAGATATATAATATTATACTTTAGAAGTTTCAAGTACCCACGAATAATATTATACAATCACAACAAAATAACTAAAAGAGTTATCCTAGGTTTTTAATATGTAATTTCATCCAAATTTGTACTTAAAATGACTATAAAAATAAACTGTTTAAATGTATATTTTAGATTTTTTGGTAACATAACTAATTACTTACGTGGAATCTTGTTTTAAATTTTTAATTCTTAGATACAAAAATTGAACATTTTATAAATTTTTAAGTACAAAATAATTTTTCAAATTAAAATTTGATAAATTTTGTCAAAATTTGATCTTTAATTGCTTATAAAAAAAAATTGTGCCTATGTATTTTTAATATTTTTCATCTGATATTGTAACAATATATCAGGAGCTTTGTATTAAATTTATACACTTTTTGGCCCAACAGATAAAACTTTATTGATATTTATAGAAAAAAAAACTAAAAAAATTGAAAACTGAAAATGTCCGTAAACAGCTCAAAAAGAGTCAAAATATTTTAAAAATTGTATGGTGTATAGGAAATGCTTATATAAACATTCAATAAAAATTTCATGTATCTGCAGTTATTCGTTTTTGAATTAGAACAAAATAAGAAATCGCTACATGAGAAATCGAGGGAATATCCAATGTTGTAAAAATTTGAATTTCAAACGATCATAAAATTTAATTTGACTTTCTATAGATATTTTTGTTTG
>NW_021758775.1:0-1056 GCF_005508785.2 Acyrthosiphon pisum
CGATGTATGTACGTAATGACATAATATGTTATCATAATATAATATACCGCAAATGCATAAAAATTCAGTCAAAGTGAATCACAGATAATTGCGTGAAGTTAAAATATTTCGATATTTGTTATAGGTAATCGTGAATCTGCGTAAAAATAATATAATAATAAAAATACTAAAAGGTACGTAACTGATTGTTGCTGGCTGAAAATAAATAAATATTCAAACGAAACAACCACGGATACCTAGCCGGTCGGTATATCGACGATAAATAATAAACAAATTTAATTATTTAGTTTAGCTAAAAAAAACAGTATGCATTATATTTAACAATTTTTATTGTATCTCCAAAATAAATTACAACCGAAAGCCATCATGTTATAATGGAGATGATGACCATATATCAGAAAACTGTCGAATATTCGGGAAGTCGTAGGTAAGAATAATAACGAAATTATTAAATCCAGCTATATTACAATATGCTATTTATTTATTATTATCTATTGCATTTTTTCTGATGTTTATTTGATTACCTAGGTAGGCAATAAAAACAGGCTAGATAATAGATACATTTATAAGTTTACAACTCTCTCCTAGATTGGTGATTTGAAAATAAAGTGATCATTTCTTCAAAATCTGGTTTTTTTCTGGTTAAATTAAAATTATTGCTAACGCAAAACATTTTTCTATTGGTTCATAGTTGACGATGTTAAACTTAAATATTTTTTTTAATTATTAATATTATTTTCCGACTAATTGATGAAAACACTACATTTTTGAGCTGTAGGTAATAATTGCTTTCAACAGAAGGTTATAATGATATTTTAAATATATAATGTAAATTTTTTTATTTTTTAATACAATTAACACGTAAACACACAATAATAATATTATATCAATTCTCAATATATTCAAGTCCGGATTTAGTTTAAATTCCGAGTTTAATTCCTATTGAATAGACTAGAGCAGTGGTGGCCAACTACGGCCCGCGGGCCAAATCCGGCCCGCCATCATTTATATCTGGCCCGCGAAAGAATATATATTTTACATTTACGTAAAAAAATT
>NW_021758776.1:0-1162 GCF_005508785.2 Acyrthosiphon pisum
TTTCTTATAGATATTTTTTGTTTGATAAAGGTAGATAATCTTATAAGGAATCTTATATTACATTTTAAAATCTTAGATTTAAAAAAAAAATTTTTTACGAATTCTTAACTCAAAATAATTTGCTAATTTTCGTGATTTTTCCATATTTTGTCAATTTTTGAACTTTAAATGCTAATAAAAAAAAACTGTGACTAAGGATTTTTAATATTTTTCATCTGCTTTTGAAACAATATACTAGGAGCCTTTTATTAAATTTTCAAGCTTTTTTAATCAACAAATAAAATTTTATTGATATTTTTAGAAAAAAATCTAAAAAAAAATGAAAACTGACAATGTCCGTAAAGAACTCAAAATATTTTGAAAATGTTATGGTGTATAGAAAATGCTAATATAAACATTCAGTCAAAATTTCATGTATCTACGGTCATTTTTTTTAAAGTTACACCAAAAACCAAATTCAATTTTGTGAAAAATCGATTTTGCGTAAAAATTCCCGTTTTTCCTTATTTTTCTTTTGTTTTTCCCGGCGCTTTTGAAAACCACTGGGAAATTTAAATTTTGACCTCCCAATGCACCAACGATATTCACTTTCCCATCGAACGAGATACTGAAGTCGAAAATCGAAGCATTATTTCGACTACTTATCGTGTACACAGACACAAAAATAAAAAAAAAATAAAAAAAAAAACACACATCATTGTAAAATCAATACATTCATCGTTTCACTCAGAATCTAAAAGCATATCAACCTATAATAATATTATATTATAAAGATCGTATAGAATTAGGTACATTGATTATTTTTATAAAGATAATATGAGACATTTAAGACATATACAATATTAGAATAATATAATAGTATGTAATACGCTAATATATCATTGAAGACACCGATTTTGTCAACGCTTACGATAGGTATTTAAACTGTTGCGCGGCAGCTTAAACTTTCGATGACGATGGAATCATTTGGCACGTATGACCTCGTATTAAAATAACTATAATATAGGTATTTTAATATTGAATTTTGGAAAATTTCGTAAACCTGACCAAAAGTGTAATTTTTTGTTTGGGAAGTTCCTTGAACAATATCAGCTATTCCACCGCTACGTGTAAAAATTCTAAAAATTAATTTCCAGTCGATTTAAATTCACAGGCCACAGCA
>NW_021758777.1:0-1194 GCF_005508785.2 Acyrthosiphon pisum
TAGAAAAGGAAAGTGCACTCGTGCGCTTGATTTTGACACTAAGTCTAAACAGAGTACTACTAAAGAAAATGGAAAAAGAAAAATTCAGAATTGTCTAGCCTTAACCATTTAGACGAAACAGAGAGTTGGGGAAAACAAAGAAAAACAACACAAACACCTCCAACCGATCAAGTACCGTCCTTTCAAAGCACTGTCGTTAAAAATCCCAAAGTCTTCGACCATTACAGCAGATAAAAATAACATTGTGGTTATAGAATGTGACAATGAGACTGGGTTCACTGTTGATGAGCCTATGAACAACGACATGGTTGTACATGATTTGAGTGAGCCATTGGATGATTGTTTAACAAAATCAGTTTCGACACCCGGCAGTTATAAATCTCCGTTTCGACTATCAGCACTAGCTATGGATTTACACCAAAATATGCTCCCTAAAGATTTGGCGTACTATAAGCCAATTAAGATGCCAAAAAATAAAGATTATCTAGTTGGAAAATATAGTAACTTGTTATCTAGTGATAACAATTCTAACATCATGTCCGACCTATATTTCTCACTGGATTGAATCAAAACAAAATGATGAATTTAATTGTGGAGTTTATATTATATATTACTATTATTTAATAGAATAAATTAAACTGAACTTGCAAATGCTCATATTAATCCTAAGTATAGAACTGTTATTGTTATGAAAAAATAGAGCTGAAATATGGAATAAATTAATAAAAATAATAAAGTAAAATCAAAAAATAGCGATTTTCAAGTGAAAATTAAAATGTACATTACCCTTTTAACTATTGGTACTAAATACTATATCTTAATTATAGGAAGGTACACTGTTTATTTGAGTAATATTGTAAAGTATTATCTACCCAACACTTATTTAACACCAACTAGAAGAATTAATTATTACTTTTTAAAATAACTTTATCGTTAACAATATAATTAAAAAATGGGCTATGTAAAAGGAAAGTCCAAAAATCTGATTGTAAAGAAAATAATAATTGATACTATTACAGTGTTAATCTCACTAATTATTTTATTTGTAAATAATTGTAATCATTATAATAGTATTAATGTTATCATTGAGCCTAGGAAGCCTAGTTTTATACATTTCAATTTTCAATTACAATAATAATATTATTATCATAGAACTATTGAAACTTTTATAATTATTTAAATTATTGATAAAGT
>NW_021758778.1:0-1372 GCF_005508785.2 Acyrthosiphon pisum
TTTACAATAATTATTAATGTATAAAACATAAGTACAATAATTGCAGTAATTTAAGTTTAGAAATATTATCCACATACAGCCCTGGATTACACATTTACATTTACACCACCTAGCTACAAATCAAAAATAATACAACAATAATATCCCAATAATAGACGCGTACCGTCGTCGTCTGTCTTAATTCTTTATAAATTATAATATACAAATGTAGATATAAAATTCCAAATAGCATTTGGTCAACAATCAACACTATACTAATTATAATTTAAAATACCTGAGTCCCGAATTCGAATAGGTACTGTTGTCACTTGTCTGTCATATTAAAATTTATAGTCGGTTAGGTATACAATAATAAATATTAAATTCAATAAGTCTTTCCAAATTAACTAATTACCCCTATGTCCTGAAAGTAGAGAAGAATGACTGGGTTCTTGCAATCTGGCATCTGGGTAAAGATAATTATAATTTAATATTATATTAGTTATTATTAGTGTATACAGTTAAGTTAATTTTGAGGATTTCATGTTTCATGTTGCACCTTGCAATATGGGTAAATTTTTTTCTTGGTTCGTGTTAAACACCGGGTAACATTTTTTGCGGGTTTTGTGTTTTGTGTTAAAAACAGGGTACAACTTTTTACTGTTGTGTGTTTCGTGTTAAAAACCGGGTACAATTTTTTCCGGGTTTCGGGTTTCGTGTTAAAAACCGGGTACAATTTTTAGCGGGTTTCGGGTTTCGTATTAAAACCCGAGTAAAATTTTTTGCGGGTAACTCGGGTTTTACGACCCGGGTTCAAACCCGTTTTGACTCCCTGTTAAAAACCGGGTACAATTTTTTGCGGGTTTCGGGTTTAATTCTAAAAACCGGGTAAAATTTTTTGCGGGTTTCGGATTTCGTTTTAAAAACCGGGTACACATTTTTGCGGGTTTCGGGTTTAAAACCGGGTTACACTTTTGTGGGTTTTGAATTTTGAGTAGGCGTGACTAGACTTCATCCGCAGTGGCAGCCTAGCTAATAACCGGCGCTACCTTATTATTGAACCGAAAAAAAGTTTATACGCCAAAGGCCGTATTTTTTAAGGCCTCCCCTCACTAATGAAATATTTATGATTTAAAAAAAAGTCGGAATTATCTATTTACAATAATTATTAATGTATAAAACATAAGTACAATAATTGCAGTAATTTAAGTTTAGAAATATTATCCACATACAGCCCTGGATTACACATTTACATTTTACACCACCTAGCTACAAATCAAAAATAATACAACAATAATATCCAATAATAGACGCGTACCGTCGTCGTCTGTCTTAATTCTTTATAAATTATAATATACAAATGTAGATATAAAATTCCAAATAGCATTTGGTC
>NW_021758779.1:0-1014 GCF_005508785.2 Acyrthosiphon pisum
CGTCACAAACGTTGTAAATGGATAGGCTGGATACGATCTTCTGTGTTGTTAAAAAGTGTAGAGTCGATAGATATATTCGATTGTCTAGCTATCAGTCATCAAATCACATAGGTAGGGAATCAAATCGCGGACATAATGAGAAGCGTGCCTATATCGCCAGGTATGCAATCCACTTACGGTGGATTGCCGACCTGGACGTCGGTAGCGTAGGTAACTGAAGAATGGAAAATATAGTTAGACCCCCCCCCCCGTGTTAGTTGTAAGTGAATACTGATTTTGGAGACACAGTCGAATTATAAATGCCACACTTTTATAGAAAGAGATTTTGTAATAAGAATTTATGATAAGGCCTGGCTCTATGATGGTCTCGTTTCGTAGACGGGAAAGTTTAAAAGTCGAGTTCAGTGTCTAGAAATCTCCCATGGCCCATGAAAATCGACAATTCAATGATATTATCCCCCAGCGTATGTCCGGTGCTTTTTTGTATGTGAAAAAAAATGTAAATTCGAAAACCCGCATGTTAGAGTGTCTAGCAAGTCAGTCATCACCCGTCTAAGACAAAAAAAAAAAGGCAATCCGCCTGCTGCGGATAGAGTAGTATGTGCCGTCGCATGTCCGGTGCTTTTTCTCATGTAAAAAGTGTAAAGTCGAAAACCGTCTTGGAGTGTCTAGCAAGTCAAAATCGATTACATAACTTTCAAGTTAGCCACCTAGGTAGGCAATCCGACTTTGTCGGATTGCAGACAATGTGCTACAGCAAATAAGGTAGGCAATCCACCTGCGGTGGATTGCAGACCCGACGACGAACGGATATAAGTGAAAACACTACCACACAACAGCTGAGACACGAATGAGCATAAAACACCTGTATAGCGATACGATTGATCGGTGTATCAAAGGAAATCAGAATGTAAGAAAAACCTACACGATTAAGCATAAAAACTCTACAACGTTGCCATTTTCCATTTTAAGCTATATTATAATATTATACAAAATATTTATTTAAATATCATA
>NW_021758779.1:2848-4535 GCF_005508785.2 Acyrthosiphon pisum
GTTATATCATGGATTTAAGTTGAATACAGTCCATTATACATTAACCCACTTTAACCTACTGTACAGCAGAGCGACATCCACTTACGTATTTTTTTCTATTAATATCAATAAAATTATAGTTGATGGGTCAATAAGCGTAAAAATGTAATACAATGCTCTTGATATATTATTACAACAGCAGTTAAAAAATATTAAAAATACATAAGCACAGTTATTTTATGTTCAAATTTGGACTAAATTAGATATTTAAACGAAGAAGAATGATTTTAGTTTTGTGTATCACTCTAACCAAATCCATTTTTGTTTGCCGGAATATTTTAATTTTTAATTTTTAACGTCAATATTCATTATTATTAAAATAGAATAAATATTCAAATTTGTTATTAATAATATGAAAAAACACACATTATATTAAAATTATAGAAAATAGTTCATGTCTGCACCTATAGAACACGATGTTATTACTTACATTAGGCGAATAGTGGAATAGACGACAACCAAGGCTGGACATTAACGAGTTGAAAAGTTAAAGTTAAGTTAAAAAGTTAATTTAATTTAAACTTTTTAACTTAACTTCTTAATATGTAACTTGTTACATATGGATTTTCATTAACTTAACTGTTAACTTATTAGATTTCTTTTTTAATTAACGTGAAATTAAAGAGTTAATTTTTCATTTAAAGAAGTACCTAAGTTAAGTTTATTTATTTATGTTTCACTATTTCAGTATATTTCGTTTTCATATCAAAAATTATGTATCGTGAATTGTTTAAAGTTAAAAATGTATAGCATTCGAATTTAACTTATATGGAAATACTGTATAAATTATAAACATTTCAATAGTCTATAATTTAGTTTTGGGTTGGAAAAAAATTAATTACGCTAGCGTTGTATAAAAAAAGGTGGGTAAGTGGATGTCGCTCTGCTGTACAGTAGGTTAGAAGTAGGTCACTGTATAATGGACAGTATTAAATTTGAATTCAATGATATAAAATCACTGTATAAGAAAAACGATTCTGAGCGGAGACGGTATATCAGTCTATGTATTAGACATATATATACTTATCTATGGTATTAAAAAAAAATTGACCTATAATAGGTACCTATAATAAATTCCAAATTAATCATATCATAATATCTATTAGGTACTTATAAGTTATAACGTGTTATACATCAACAAAAAACCGTGGTAAAATCATAGATTCATAGATATATAATAGTATACTTTAGAAGTTTCAAGTACCCACGAATAATATTATACAATCACAACAAAATAACTAAAATAGTTATCCTAGGTTTTTAATATGTAATTTCGTCCAAATTTGTACTTAAAATGACTATAAAAATAAACTGTGTAAATGTATTTTTTAGATTTTTTGGTAACAGAATTAATTACTTACGTGGAATCTTGTTTTAAATTTTTAATTCTTAGATACAAAAATTGAACATTTTATAAATTTTTAACTACAAAATAATTTTTCAAATTAAGATTTGATAAATTTTGTCAACATTTGATCTTTAAATGCTTATAAAAAAAAATTGTGCCTATGTATTTTTAATATTTTTCAACTGATATTGTAACATATATCAGGAGCTTTTTATTAAATTTATACACTTTTTGGCCCACAGATAAAACTTTATTGATATAATAGGAAAAAAAAAACTAAAAAAAATTTAAAACTGAAAA
>NW_021758780.1:0-2852 GCF_005508785.2 Acyrthosiphon pisum
CTTACATTATTTCTTCTATCATTCTGAAAACTTCTTCCAAATCTGTTGGTGGAGGTCTAACTTGTGGTAAAACACTAAACACCAAATATGGTAAATGAAATAATAATAATGATAATACAAATTACATTAAACTTACGGAACAAATAAAAATGGTATCTCAAATTCATTTTCTGAATTATAACGTTTGAATCCAATTGTATTAATAAAATAATAACAAAACACTGCTGTTAATGAATACATTGTAAATATTAAATAACTGTGTACCTTTTTTTGTAAAACGTATATGCATACTGATTTTAATAAGATAATTTAACATTAAAATATTGTGTCATTATTTTAATTCATATTGAAATGGAAGGGATTTTAAGTATTGAAATGATGGATTACAAAACCAGCGGCAAATAAAAAAAAATATAGTATATTGTATTGTATATATTATATAATGTAAATATAAGTGTGTAAGAAATACCTTTCGGAACGGATAAGACAATATGCTTCATAAACATTTCCAAGCATATTCTTTGACCACCCTGTTGCATTTATATATATAGGTAATATATATGTGTGTGCTCAGTATACGCGTACTGCTTATGGATCAGAGGTGTAGTGACGTCGGCACGAACCATTACATTGGGGGTGAGTAGTGGTGGTGACGGGCGATCTATGGTTGGGCGGGGAGTAGCGGAGGTGGCGGGCGATCTATGGTTGGGCGGGGAGTAGTGGGACGGCGGCCAGAACCATGGCTGGGCGGTGAAGTGGAGAGGTGGCGGTGGCGGTGGCGGTGGCGGTGTGGCGGTGGCGGTGGCGGTGGCGGTCCTAGGATTGGCAAATATATACTACTTGTACCGAATCTTAAAAAAAATACAAATTGTGATATATCTATTAAGATAAAAAGACAGACTTAAGAATTCCAAAAACTATGAACTCTGTACTACTATACTCGGACTCGTCATATAAGAGTAACCTCGGGCGACAGGCTTGAGTGCACTGCTAGCAGCATTGCTAAAACAAAGCAGGCATGCAGGTAGTTGATTACGTAGGTGTCTACCAGACTGCTGCTTGACAAAATCTTGTCGCTACCTGAGGTTAGTTTTATATGAGACAGAGTATAAAGATAAACCTTGAAAATGCTTAGTATATAAATACATGCCATCAATGAAATTTAAAATTTAAACATTAAATGAAAAATCTACTACAAAAATAAATTTAATAACTTGTAATAATACTAATTACAAACTTAAAATGTTAACCATTGAAAAAGGTTTATGAAAGTACTAAGATAGTAGTAATAGTAATAATAAAGTTACTTCCTTTTATTTTAAAATAATGTTTATGCTGCTGATAAGCCATACTCTTGGATTTTTGGTTTTTATAATAGTATGGTACTTAATAACAAACAAAATACAGTTTTCTCTTAACAAATAATTGCATTCCAAACCAGTTGGATGATTAAACCTGTAAACTAAAAAATGAAATATGAGATTTGTAAATAATTAATATTAATAATTCTTTGTATTTATAAGAATACTATGTACAAATCAGTATATAGATTCAATAATAATCTAAATATCATTATATTGAAAATGCTTAATTTAAATACTTAATATCAATACTATTTAAAATTTAAAAATCGTATCAAAAATTGGATACACAAATTTAATATGATAATTTGCAATAATACTATTTAGTAAATACAAATATACATATAATTTAAACAATTGAAAAGGTTTTTGTTATGTAGGTACTAAGATAAATACACGGATACATATTAATAAAGTTACTTCCTTTTATTTTGAAATACTTAGTATTTATGCTGCTGATAAACCATACTCTTGGATTTTTGGTTTTTATAATATTATGGTACCTACTTATATAGCAGACAAAAGACGGTTTTTTCTTAACAAATAATTGCACTCCAAACCAGTTGGATAATAATTAAACCTGTAAACTAAAAAATAAAATATGAGAATTGTAAATAATTATTAATTACCATATAGTAAATACACAATATCCAATTGCTATAATTTGTACTACTGAACTACTGGCTACTGGATAAGCACGTACATATAAAATATAGCGTAATTATAGAATATGTTCAAGAATATAAATAAATGTAAGCATAAACAGTTAAATTAAATTTAGAAAAAATACTGAAATCTAGTTAGTTTTAATTTTAACAGTATAAAATTAACAAATATACAAATTAACACTGTTATAAACATGACGGTTCTGTCTTCAACTTATTTCTGAAAATTTAATATTAAAAATGAATATGATAGTTTATAATCTTACCTATTAGACAACAATAATTGTTTGTGTCTCTTGCCAGTTTCAACATTATTATTGGTTACGCTTACTGCCATAACTGGATTACTATAAGGCAGAACACTTGTAGATTGCGGTAGTTCTTGTTCCCCTGATGTTCCTATTTAAAAAATCAAAATCACAATATTATTTTAGTTAACTTATTAGATTTTGGAGAAAATTATTAATTACTAATTGCACTAGAATCTTTTACTTTTAGGACATTTTGAAATCTAAATAGTAAATAGGTATGACTTACCTGGTAGATTTGTATCATATTCGTACTGTTGTCGCAAATTACTACCATTTAACACTGTAAAATGTTTCCTCTTCAAATGGTCCAACAGATTAGTTGTACCATTAGATCGTTTATAGGAACTTTTACAGTGTTTACAAATGGCTACGTCAGGGGTATTTGGGTCCTTCAAAAAATGCTTCCAAACGATGGAACAATTTGCCTTTGGGATAGACATTTTAAAGACAAAAAAAATATTAAATAAACAACCTCGATAGTCGAATGTCGAATCTCGAATGACAACATCAAGGCT
>NW_021758780.1:4984-5816 GCF_005508785.2 Acyrthosiphon pisum
CCATAATGCGTCGTTGCGTTTATCGATGTCCCATGTACACGTGTGGACCTAATCATAATGTTGATTCCACGAACCGTCAATTATTTGTTGTACTCGCACCCTGTTTTCTGGTTTTGATTATTATGTACTTTTATCTACTTTATGTGAAAAGCAAGCCCCGTACCCTGCCGTTAGCTATATGGTTTGTGGTTTTTTAATGTGTTTTAATATAGGTATTATTATGTTCGATTAATCCTACCGTTTAGTGATCCATGTATTTTATAGTTATTACATATAGATAATTATGAGGGTCTTTCATTCCTTTCAGTATCATCCCTTACCTCCAATGTTATTATTTTAATTATAGTTTATATACTCTCATCTTGATTACCTACGTTATTGTAATATTATGTTCCTTATACTGGTATTATTTAAATGAAACGGATACTATCCGTTACATTTCTAAGATAATTTTTTATGAGCAAAAGTATTTCAAATAAAATAAAAGGTGGGTAAGTGGATGTCGCTCTGCTGTACAGTAGGTTAGAAGTGGGTCACTGTATAATGGACAGTATTAAATTTGAATTCAATGATATAATATCACTGTATAAGAAAAACGATTCTGAGCGGAGACGGTATATCAGTCTATGTATTAGACATATAATATATACTTATCTATGGTATTAAAAAAAAATTGACCTATAATAGGTACCTATAATAAATTCCAAATTAATCATATCATAATATCTATTAGGTACTTATAAGTTATAACGCGTTATACATCAACAAAAAACCGTGGTAAAATCATAGATATATAATAGTATACTTTAGAAGTTTCAAGTACCCACGAATA
>NW_021758780.1:31828-43154 GCF_005508785.2 Acyrthosiphon pisum
TTTACGCAAAATCTGTTTTCGAGAAAATCGATTTTGGTTTTTGGTGTAACTTTAAAAAAAATGACAGTGGATGCATTAAATTTTGACTGAATGTTTACATTTCCATTTTCTATACACGATAAAATTTTCAAAATATTTTGACTTATTTTGAGCTCTTTACGGACATTGTCAGTTTTCATTTTTTTTTAGTTTTTTTTCTAAAAATATCAATAAAATTTTATTTGTTTATCAAAAAAGCTTGAAAATTTAATAGAAGGCTCCTAGTATATTGTTTCAAAGGCAGATGAAAAATATTAAAAATCGTTAGTCACAGTTTTTTTTTATAAGCATTTAAAGTTCAAAAAATGACAAAATATGGAAAAATCACGAAAATTTGCAAATTATTTCGAGTTAGAAATTCATAAAAATTTTTCTTTTTAAATCTAAGATATGAAAATGTAATACAAGATTCCTTATAAGATTATCTACCTTTATCAAACAAAAAATATCTATAAGAAAGTCAAATTAAATTTTTATGATCGTTTGAAATTCAAATTTTTACAACATGGATATTCACTCGATTTCTCATGTAGCGATTTCTTATTTTGTTGTAATTCAAAAACGAATAACTGCAGATACATGAAAATTTTACTGAATGTTTATATTAGCATTTCCTATACACCATACAATTTTGAAAATATTTGACTCTTTTTGAGCTGTTTACGGACATTGTAAGTTTTCAATTTTTTTAGTTTTTTTTTTCTATAAATATCAATAAAGTTTTATCTGTTGGGCCAAAAAGTGTATAAATTTAATACAAAGCTCCTGATATATTGTTACAATATCAGTTGAAAAATATTTAAAATACATAGGCACAATTTTTTTTTATAAGCATTTAAAGATCAAATTTTGACAAAATTTATCAAATTTTAATTTGAAAAATTATTTTGTAGTTAAAAATTTATAAAATGTTCAATTTTTGTATCTAAGAATTGAAAATTTAAAACATAATTCCACGTAAGTAGTTAATTCTGTTACCAAAAAATCTAAAAAATACATTTACACAGTTTATTTTTATAGTCATTTTAAGTACAAATTTGGACGAAATTACATATTAAAAACCTAGGATAACTATTTTAGTTATTTTGTTGTGATTGTATAATATTATTAGTGGGTACTTGAAACTTCTAAAGTATACTATTATATATCTATGATAGTACCACGGTTTTTTGTTGATGTATATCGCGTTATAAGTACCTAATAGATATTATGATATGATTAATTTGGAATTTATTATATGTACCTATTATAGATAAATTTTTTTAAAATACTATAGACTATAATATAATATTATGTCTTATACCTAGACTGACATACTGTCTCCGCTCAGAATCGTTTTTCTTATACAATGATATTATATCATTGAATTCAAATTTAATACCATCCATTATACAGTGACCCACTTGTAACCTACTGTACAGCAGAGCGACATCCACTTACCCACCTTTTTTCTTTTTTTAAATACTAATTTTTTAAACTTTTTTCTTTTTTTTTGCGGAGTAGGTGCAACATAAAAATCTTTCTTCATCCTCAGATTCAGATTGTAAATCGAGAAGAATTTTTTTTTTTTATTTATCTAGTAAAGAATTTACAACCCGGCATCTAAGGCCATTAGTTACAGTGAAGTAGATAGGGAGGGAAGTTAGTTAAACTGTGTATACATTATAAAGACATGTTCGGGGAGATAAAATAAAGGAAAGTATACAAAATTGTTAGATTGAGTTGAATAAGTTGGTTGATTTTAAGAAGTCTAACATCTTGATATTGTCCTCGGTTTTTGGACCTAGTGCGGTGTCGAGTGACGCGTCGATTCCAATCCTTTGTCTATCTTGTTCATATTTGAGACATTCTGATAATATGTGTTTCACGGTAAGCCTTACACCGCAAACTTCACATAAGGGCTTCTTCCTTAGCCATTAGGTATCCGTGTGTTAATCTCGTATGACCGATACGCATGCGATTTAGTACTGTTTCTTCTTTTTAGGGAGCTGTTAATCCATCGGTTGGTGGAACTTTAAATTGTGTTTAGTTTGGTTGTTTGATGCCTCCATAGCCGATGCCATTTGTCGTTGAACTTATGATTAATCAGGGTTTTAATGTCATCGTATGTTTGCGCTGGTAGTACTGTTACTTCCTCATTTAGGGTGGCAATTTTAGCCTGTAGGTCGGCTAACTCGTTCCCTTGGATGCCCGTATGGCCGGGAATCCACATGAGCGTGATTTGTTTGTTTCTAGTCGAGGCCTCGTATAGTTTGTTTTGTATTTTTGTTACGATATCTCCAGCTGCTGGATTGGTGTCAACTAATTAAAAAAAAACATGTACTTGAGCTGGGTTCGGCCACGCGTATGCTGCTCGTGGGTTGTACATAGGCTGAGTCCAATTTGCGCCGGGCCTTATGCCGGGCTTACACGATGCGTACTACGGTACTTGTCATTAGTACATGTCAGTTGTCACTCACACTCGCACATAGTGTGTAAACAGAAAAAATTGTGCTTAGTATTAGTAAAACCGGGAGCGCGAGTGAATAGCAAGGCCGTTCAATTGACTAACGACAAGTAGCTGCCCCCTCCACGACTCTACTCCATTCGCAACGTGTGACCACTCGATGATAGTGCTTAGTAATTTAGAAGACAGATTAAAACTAGGAGCTCTGTCGACGCATATCGTACTGACGGTTAGGCGGGTTCCCCCTACGTGGAGTTAGGACGCGAGTTGGGAGATTGTATGTATTTACCCGACATTTCACATACATTTTGCTTTAAGTGAAGTGTATTTGAATGTATTTGATAACATTAGTAGAAATTGTACTTACCAATGTATACAGTTAGCTATAAAAGCGTTTTAAGTTTCGATGGCAAAATTAATAATTTATTATAAAAAGTAAAATAATCAATATAAAACTATATCTATACATCCCGAATATTAAGGTACAAATTGTTTCCACCAGAGCGCGTTTTGTTAATCTGCTTCATAGAGTAATATAGAAGTGCCGTTCATATAACCGAATTGGCGCCAAAAACAAAATATCCTGTGTCTATTAACTATATATTTCCTCATTAGGTTGCGTTGAAAAGTTATAAATGTAATAAGCATATTTTGTTGTCATACAATATATTGATTTCTTATCATCTAGCTTAGGCGAGAGCGAAGAGGATGATACATTTCTTTTGCTTGAAGTTGATTTTGTTTTAGTTGTGTCACGATGATTAGTCGGTTAGGCTGCCATATTACGTGACGTAACGGCAGATATAATAATATGATATTAGCATATGAAAAGCAGATAACGGAGCGAGCGTAATGAACGTGCGTTCATGTTGGACCTTATCGTCGGAATATATTATTGTACATTAAGTTTAGGTACCTAGGTGATGTATAAAAGTACCAAATAAATTATGTTAAATTTCAATTAGTGCCAGTTTTGCTATGCTATTCCTATATCTTTTAAGTATACTTATATATTTTTATAAGATTCTTACGAAGTTTTCGAAAGAACTTTTGACTTGCTACCAAAGAACTGTATAAAAGTAACTGTGGAGGATTTTAATGCTCAAATAGGTAAAGAAGCTCCCTTTCGTCCAACTATCGGTCATGGAAGTTTACAAAACACATCAAATGACAATGGCATGAAACTAATAGACTTCTCGATGGCCAAAAATCTTATAATCAGTAGCACATACTTCCCCAGGAAAAATATTCATAAGCAGACTTGGACCTCACCAGATGGGAAAACGAAATCCCAAATTGACCACGTAGTAATTGATAAGAGATACCAAACGTGTATTAAAAATTTCAGAACGTACAGTTGTGCAGACGGGGACTCTGATCACTATTTAGTGTTTGCGAGGTTTGTGTTGACTTTATCCGTAAATTGGAGGAATAAAAAACAATTTAATAAGGCTGTTAAATTAGACGGAGACAAGTTAAAAAATTCCAACGAAATAAGGGCGTACAGAGCTAGAGTAACATAGACACTTAACAATTATGACAAGAATCAAGACAAAGAAAAAATATCTATATGGTCAAGAATAAAGAAATCGGTGACTAAAGCAGCGGAAAACCTAAGAATGAAAAATAAGGGGAAAAAGAAATCATTGTTTAACAAGGAATGCCAGGAAGCGGTTGACAAACGTCAAGCAACAAGACAAATAATGCTACAGGACCCCAACAGCATCAATATAGATAATTATACAAGAGCAAGAACTTTGGCCAATAAAATAATAAGACAACAAAAACGACTCTCAGAAAAGAAAGTCCTAGAAGAGATGGAAACATACAGAATGAACCCAAGAATGTTTTTCGAAAGATGTAAATCAATTAAAGAAGGATTTAAGGCGCGTACTTCAATAATGAAGGACGATGATAATAATTCATTATCGGATCCGGGACAGATAGTCAATAACTTCAGGATTTTCTTCGAGAAACTACTGAATAACAATAATGATAATCAATACAATAACGACCTGTCTTATGAACAAGTAATAAGAGACACCGTAGAACCTGAATTGCCAGAACCAAACTAGGAAGAAATAGAACAAGTTGTGAATACTTTAAAAATTAATAAAACACCAGGCGAAGACAACATTAATTCAGAACTCTTAAAGATAGGAGGAAAAGATTTCCTGAAAACTATAAAAATATCTCATTGCAAAAGTATGGAGGAGTGAACAAATCGAGAATGACTGGAAAATGGCCATCATATGCCCAATTTTTAAAAAAGGTGAACCTTCAAGAGTAGAAAACTATAGAGGAATCAGTCTTTTAGACTCGATTTATAATATACTATCTATTGCCATTTTACATAGGCTCGAAGTCTATACGGTAGACATAATAGGTGACTATCAGTGTGGATTTGTAAAGAGGAAATCGACAAGTGACCATATTTTTACTCTACGACAGGTTATGGAAAAATTCTATGAGTTTAACAAAGATCTTCACTTAATATTTATTGATTTTAAGCAGGCGTATGACTGTATTAACAGGGATCAACTTTGGACGATACTTATAAATTTTGGAATCCCTTCAAAACTTGTAATATTGGTCAAAAGCTGCAATGAAAATACGTTTTGCCAAGTGCGGTATATGGGAGAAATGTCCGAAATTTTGAAGTCAAAACGGGGTTAAGACAAGGTGACGCTCTGTCTCCAGTATTATTTAATTAGGCACTAGAACAAGTAGTAAGAGATATGAAGGATAACAGATCCATGGAACTAGTTGGGAACAGGACCTTACTGGCATATGCCGATAACATTGTTATCATGGGAGAATCGCAAGACCAGATAGCCTCAAGTACAGCTAAGTTAATAGAAGCTAGCCAAAGAATAGGACTGAAATGTAATGAAGATAAAACAAAATATATGATAATGTCTAGGCGCTTAATCAATAAACAAAACCTCAATATAGCCAATACACTTTTGAGGAGTGGATAACTTTAAATACCTCGGTGTTAATATAAATGCAACAATAATATGCACAATGAAATAAATTTGAGATTAGCGACAGAAAATCGAAGTTATTTCGCCATGAATAGCATGTTCAAATCAAGACTTCTGTCAAAAGAATCAAAGGGAAACTTTACACTACTTGTCTACGTCTAGTCATCATGTATGGATGTGAGACATGGTCAACAACAAAGGGTGACGAAGAAAAATGTTGAGGTTTGAGAGAAAGATTCTGAGAAGAATATATGGTCCTATACGAAACCCGGATAATGGGGAATATGAGCGCAGGAAAAACACAGACATAGAAAGGCTTTTCAACAAAACAAACATTCAAAGTTTCCTTATATCAAAAAGATTAGAATGGGCTGGGCATGTTTGAAGGGCAAACCAGGAGCTGATCCATAAAGTTTTAACTAATAATCCATCTGGGAAGAGACCTCGAGGAAGACCGCGTCAGCGGTGAATGGATTGTATAAAGAGTAATCTAAAAAGAACGGATCAAATCGTAGTAATGGAGGAGGCCGATAACAGGGGCCACTGAAGATACTTGGTAGAAGCTTCGAAACGCCTTGAAGGCGTGTAAAGCAAAAGAAAAAAAAATATTTTTTTAACTCAATATTTTAAAAAAATTACATAAATGTTAAACTGCCATAATTTTAAAACTGATTTTTAAACTACGATTTACGGTGACATTATTATGGTTCAATAAATAAATATAATTGGATAGGTTGGTTAAACTGTTTACATCTGTAGAATATTTTCTTCTTCTTCTTCAGCTTGGCAATTAAGCAAGGCCATTAAGGCCCATCACTGACTGCTCCACACACCCTCCTCCACTTCTCTCTGTCACTCGCAAATTCCTCCGGGTTTTTAACCCCTATTATCCGAAAATTCTGGAATATTTTAGTCCATAAAACTGGTAGTGCCGTAAACGTAGTGTCTACTTCCCCTACAGTGATAACAAAATATTTGTGCTATCACGTGTGCGGAGCATGTGGCACACTGTGATAATATCAATGATAATTAATATTGTTTGTTAATATTAATATTTTTAAATACATTCAATTATTTTATAAGTCTAAAATATTAAAATGGCTGAAAAGTGGAATGCAAAAACCACTATAAAGTTTATTGAGAAGTTTAAATCACATGAATGTCTATGGAACACTAAAGACAGTTCTTGCAAAAATAAACACATGCATTCCAAAAAAAAAAAAAATGTTTCGAAATGGCTATTAACGGTTTCAACGTAGCCGAAGTAAAAATAAAATGAGAAACCTAAAATCGACGTATTAAAGAAAAATAAAATAAATATTTATGAAAAAAAAAATAGAAAAATCAAAATAATCAGGAAGTAGTAGTGACAATGTATACGTTCCAAACATTAAATGGTTTACAGAGATGAACGCATTATTGACAGATTCAAATTAACGTAGGAAACTATTGATAATGTAAGTATTGTATTATGTTACAATTTTTCAACACTCAGTTTAAAATTGTTTTTGGTATAACTAATTATTTTAGACTCTAAGTTATATAGGTATATAATTTTAATGTTTTTAATAATAAAATATTTATTACATTTTAGATAAACTGAAGTTTGTTTTTACCTTGATATTACAATACATTTTATAATTATTATTGAATCTAATACTTAACTGCTATAATATTAATATATAAATACATATTTATCATATTATGGAATCCGCAGAATTCAATGAATCATTCTGGATTGTCATGAGACAGCACCAACGTTTACAAGATATTTACCAAGTTTTTCCATTATTTCTCTGGCCTATCTTGAAAAGTGATTACTTTCTACTCGGCCAATACTTGGCATTAATGTTAGGTCTTCCTGTCTCCATGTACCTAGTATCTAAATTTTCATTGTCTCTTATTAAATAAATATTTGAAATCTTTCTCAGCCAGTTATGTAGATCACGAGCTGTACGTATAATTTTATCTATTGTGGACACATCTGTTCTAGATGGGTTTTTCAAAAATCCTAAATCTGAACAATAGGATGCCAAATGCACTTTCAACTATTCTCCGTGCCCTAGATAGTCTGTTCATACGTCAGAGGTGAGTGTTAGTAAGGTTTTAATTAATAAGTTTTGAGTGGAAATGCTGCATCTCCTACAAAAAAACCACCTATTGGTAACATGCTATTTTCAAGACCCTTTAAATTAGAACTATTTTGGAAAACACCGCCATCCGAGCATCTCCCGTTAGGTTAGGGTAATATCTCCAATATTAATATAGTGAAAACAATAATCATCATCAACAACTTCCAATAAAATTATACTGTTTGACCCTTTGTAGTTATAAAAATCACCGCCACAATCAGGTGGTGCACGAATCATTATATGTTTCCGTATATGGCGCCATATGCGTCTGAAAAATTCCATCTTGATTTAAAACCTATTTCTATTATATTCCATTCGGCATGAGTAGCAGGTACCTGAAACATTATATTTAATAAAATTAATCTTAATAGACTTCAAATAGTTCTGTTAACTTTCCCTACGAAAAGAATTAAACGCAAGTTATATAAAATCTTAGAAAAACAATTTATTAAAGTAAACGAGGCAATCGAATAACGTCTGGTCAACCTCGCAACGGCGCAGGTCACCAATCGCTACGCAACGCGCGACAACAACTAACTAGTGACAAAGACAATTAATTAACAATATCAAAACCCACAACTTCTATATAGCATCAAGCACATACGCCGCGCCATCTAGGGGAGTTAACACTCGGCCTTCCTGCTTAGGACTGCTGTCCTCAACAGTTACATTTTTTTTTTTCATAATACAGAATAACAATCCTACAAAAAAAGCCAATTAAATAAAAGTAGTATAACTAACCAACATTTTAACTAAGCATCTTTTCATAACAACATAACATGTAACAATTCAAAAGTTAATAACAGTTTTAAATAATACAATATATAACAATTCAGTTTCTAATAAATTAATAATATTAATAGTTTATACATTAAAAAAAAACAAATTACCCCCTTTTTTTTCTTATGTGAATAAAATTAATAATAATTATACAAGGACAAACGTATATCAACTAAATGAGGTAAAAGAAATGTAAAATTTAAACATAGTCTCGAATCCAACCTGGAGGGCGCCTTTTCCTAACAGGTCTACCATCTGCTACTTCTATAGCTTCCTCTCTGGATTCCACCCCACCTTCTTCTACTCGATCGACTCCCGTCTCTTCTCCGCAATTGTCTTCTATCTTTCCATCTTGGTCATCATCCGCCTCTTCATCTTGGTGGTGCAGCTTCCACGACTTAAGTTGTATATCATGAGCAGTGGTGGCGAACCGACTTTTTTTTTCTTGGTTCAACTCAACCACTCTGTAGACATCACTACAGACACACGACAGTACTCTTCGAATAACTTGGAAGTGTAACACGATCCGCGATCCGTGATAAACTTCTTGGGCAAGCCATAAGCTTCCACGAACTGGCCCACACAGGTTAGCAAAGCTTCAGCTGTAGTGCCTTTAACTGCAAATAAGACAACAAATTTTGTAAAGTTGTCCACCAATACTAGGATATACTTATTTTGACTAGTGGTCTTCACAAAGGGCCCTACATAGTCCATGTGTACAACCTCGAAGGGTCGTTGTCCCACCGGTATTAAGTGCAACAACCCTGGTCGTCTGCCCCTAGGGTTCCTCGACAGCAGACACTCAAAACACATATGGATGTGTTGCCTCACATAACGCCTCATCTTAGGGAACCAGAAGTCCTGGATGAGGTTACTCACCGTCCGATCGATAGCTGGGTGGCCGCTTAGGTCATGCGCCGTCACCAACAAGCTCTACCGCATTGCTTTGGGCATGACGAAAAGAAGCCGGGCTCCATGCTTCCTGTAAAGCAACCCGTGCTCAACCTTATAGTTGTCGTTTTTGGCTTCTGGAGTAGACTTGACAATTTCCAACTCCCTAACCACTTCAGGATCCGCGATCTGGCACATCCGCACCCTATCTTCTTCCGTCATTAATGTACATACCTCGTATCTCCCAACCAACTCCTCATCAAGGTCCCATTCATTCATTGCTACCGGCGCACGTGACAGCACGTCCACATGACTCATTCGAGTACTGGGTTGATACTTTACTTCATAATCATACTCTTGCAAGAAGTCATGCCAACGTGCGACTTGCGAATTGGTACTTCGGAAGTTGTTCAAGTACATCAACGCTTGGCAGTCGGTATACACAACAAATCTCACCCTAACTTAATTTGTTCATTGACCACACTAAGCACAAAAGTTCTAGCTTACTAGAATGATACCTGGTTTCCGCATCACTGGTCTTCCGACTTGCATAGTAGACAACACGTAGTGGGTCACCCAACTTCACCGATTGCATTAACATGGCCCCCAGACCAATCGTACTGGCTTCCGTGTGCAATTCAGTTGTAACAGCGTCAGGTCTAAACAAAGTCAAAACAGTATCGCTCACCAAAGCCGTCTGTAACTTACGAAAAGCTGCTTCGTGTCCTTCACCCCAACAGAAACGTTCTCCTTTCTTGGTCAATTTATTGAGCGGCGCGGCGATCAGGGCAAACTTGGGAATGAACCGTCTGAAAAAGCTCGCTAATCCAAGGAAGCGCCTCAACGAATGAGCGTCTTCCGGAACAGGATACTCGTTGATCGCACGCGTTTTCTTCTGTCCTGGTCTAATTTCGTCACCTCCGACTATAAATCCAAGGAACTCAATACTCTTCGTCCCGAAAACACTTTGACGGTTTTAACGTCAATGCTACAGATTTGAGTCGTTCCAACACGGACCTCAACTTAGTTAACAGATCAGACCAATCCGAGCCATCAATCACCATATCGTCCAAGTAATTGTACACTGTTTTACCTTGCAGCGGCCCTAACACGTACTGCATCAGCCTCGTAAATTCGGCGACTGCGCTCGACCTAACCTAACCTAACCGTTGCAACGACCACTCCGCTCGATTTCCACTCTCGCACGATCTTGGCGATTTCTTCACGATCGGCGCGCGTTGTCTTATACGGCCTGCAAACTACTGGCCGACTATTGGGTACCTCATGAATTCCCACGGTCATAAGTGGCATGCACCCAAGTTCGTCCAAACTCGTTGCGAAACAATCGTGATCCTCGTTGACCAGTCTTAACAACGCTGCTTCGTCATCGACGGACAATTAGGTGTTTACGTACCCAAAATCCGTTGTACGCAAAGGCCTCTTTACCGGCAGGACGTCCACCTCGACGGCATGCAGGTAGTCCGCCTCGTTCCCCAACATATCAACTGCGACTTCAGTAGTGATGGGCAAAACGGGTCATTTGAACGATTCGGGTCGTTCGGATCGGGTCATTCAAAAGACCCGTTCATGTGATTCGTTCATATCGTTCATATCGTTCACGCGTCCCGCGAACGAATTAACGAACGACTACCTGCCTTCCTACTACACAGTACACATGATTCGCAAAACGGGTCATTTGAACGATCCGATAGTATTACTGCATACATCAACTATTATGATTATCCGTCATTTTGAATACATCAAAATGTAAAATACATGCCAAAATCCCACCAAAATTTGAATTCTTCTTTAAAATATATTTATTTATTATTGTCTTTATTATAGTATATTATACATTAAGTTAATGATTTAAAAATGTTTAACAATAAAGGATTTATTTGATATTTATATAAATTTGTTATTTGTAAATTTGTACACCCAAACTTGATGCTATTAAGATAAGAGATTTATGACATATTTTCTAAATCTGTTAAATATGTTACTTACTTTATTAAAGTATAGTACTGTAGTACTATAGTCCATGAAAAATA
>NW_021758780.1:44505-46747 GCF_005508785.2 Acyrthosiphon pisum
CTGAGTCATACCGCTGATAACATTTCTGAATTTATGAAAGATACTGTGGCTGAGTGGCGATTGTCTGATAGAATATCTGCAGTAGTGACTGATAATGCATCAAATATGAAGTCTGCTATTGATAAATGCAATTGGAGGAGATTATCGTGTTTTGCACATACAATTAATTTAATCGTACATAATGGTATTGAGGTGATTGAGTCCATTGTAGATAAAGTAAAGGATATTGTATCATTTTTTAAAAGGAGTTCACATGGCTTGGCAAAGTTGCAGGAAATGCAAAAGCAAACTGATTCTCCAATTTTAAAACTTAAGCAAGATTGCCCTACTCGTTGGAACTCCACTTATGATATGCTTGATAGATTCTTAACAATTAAAGAGCCAATTATTGCCACTTTAGCTATTTTAAATTATAGTCAGATTAATCCTCTCACTCCTAATGATTGGATTATTCTTGAAAAGTCAAAAGATCTATTAAAAATATTTTATGATATCACAACTGAAATAAGTGCTGAAAAATACATAACGAGTTCGAAAGAATTAATTTTTGTAAATGCTTTACAAAAGTATACAAAAAGATTTATTAATGATGTGACCTTACCCCAAGAAGTTTTAAACATGGCAGCAATTTTAAACAAACAATTGTTTATTCGGTTTGGAAGGTTAGAAGATGATGTCCTAGTAGCTCAATCTACACTATTAGATCCCAGGTTTAAAAAACATGGATTCATTGATGCTCGAAAATGCATCAGTGCCCTGTGAAAGGCTATTTTCAAAAGCCGGACAAGTGGTCACTGACCGCAGAAGTAGACTGGAATCTAAAAAGATATCACAAATTTTATTTTTAAATCATAATATATTGTAAATAATTGTACAATAATTTTTTTCACTGACCTCAGACGTTGACTTGATTCTAAAAAGATATGATGACTATATATTATAATGTGACTATTTGTTGTTAACCTAACTAATTATTAATTACTATTTACCACGGATATAGATACTATGGTTGCACGACGGCCCATATTGGATCACAGTGCTGAGCGGCGCCGAATGTTCTTATCAATTCTGACAAAAAGTCGCGTTTTACTAGCGCCCTCTACAACTACTACTAAGTTACGGTAACCAAACCGGGTTACCTAGCCACGGTGGAGCGCTAGTATGTCGCGACTTTTTTTTGTATGGATACTATGTATGTATTTATGTAACTTGATAAGAACATTTGGCGCCGTCATATTATTGTTCGTTGTGCAACCATAGTATCTATATCCGTGCTATTTACTATGAATTTTAATATAAGAAAATAAGAAATTAGCTATAATCACGATGTAGAGAAGATAAGGTGACACCACTTGTACCATAGAACAATATAGAAGCGACACTCGATCAGCTGATCTGAAGTCTGAACCTACGAAAATTATATTGTAAATACATTGTTTTAAATGTAAAATATGAAAAATTATGTACATTTTTGTCGTTTTTGATACTATTACTTCAAAATTAAAAATATTTACCACATAATAATTATTTTTAAGTAATTATTCTATTCAATTCTCAACCCGAATCGTTCAAATGAACCGTTTTGTCACCCGAGTCCGGGTGACCGACTCGCCACAGTGAAACCACAATAACAACGAAAAAAAATGAACGATGAACGAGTGAACGACCTTTTTTTTTTTCCATACCCGGGTCGACTCGTTCAAAACGATCCGTTCGTTCGCGAACGACACATCTCTAGACTTCAGTTCCACTATCAATACCGGATGGCAGCCCGTGTCGAGCAACACATCAACCTCGCACCCGTTTATCCGTCCAACGCGGTGGTACGGATGCGTGACGACCTCCCGACACACCACGGCAACGCTAGCTTGGTCTCGCGCGGGACAATTCGGGCGTATATGCCCTTCGGCTCCGCAACCGTAACACGTGTTCTTACGCTTACCGGGGAAATCCCTTGACAGATGTCCCGTTTTCCTGCATATCCAGCAGCAGTTTGAGGTATCCTTGACCGGAACACCTTCCATCGTTTTCTCTTCGACTGGCTTGGTTCGTGTCCACGCGCGCGTACTAGGCTGCTTCGACGCGTTATAGTCAACTTTCTTCGTGACCTGTTTCGCGTCTTTGGATTTATGTTCAGGAGAATGAATAGCAGCCATCCTGACCACTCAAGTAAATCTCCAAGCAGATCTTCTGTCCGATGCGTTCGTCCTAACTCGTACAACGCCATCTCGCGTGAGTACAA
>NW_021758780.1:46847-55130 GCF_005508785.2 Acyrthosiphon pisum
GACATAACCTCAATCGTTGTTTTATTGGGACGTCGTTGTTCCTGTAGTTGTCCAGTCCGGTTACCGTGGTTACAGTGAATCGAGTGCGGTATCGTTCGGTTATCAATCGTTGTTATCACACTTGTGATTGTTTTGTTTTTACGTCGTGTCGTTATCGTTATCATAATGAACAACGACGATGAACAGTCTCGGCCGATTATGGCCCTGACTTACAACGAATTATTTAATCTCGTTTCGCAACTTCGTGAACAAGTCGAACAGTTGAACGCTCGAAGTGTCACACCGCCGGTTGAGCAAGTTGCGTCGCCGAACTCGTTGTCGATTGCGAGGTCGGAAGTGGCCGAGTTTCGTGTAATTCCTGATTTGAATAAGACGATATGCCAATTTTCTGGACGAGAGTCGTCCCACGGTGCCGAGAATTGGCTTGACGATGTAAATGGTATAGCTTCGGCAAACAGTTGGCCGATTGGATACCGGTTACAGTTCGTCCGGTCGAATATACAAGGAACTGCTCGGGACTGGTTCGTCGGTAGACGTTTTGATGACTGGCCTAGCTTCGAGTCGCGGTTCAGATCGACCTTTATTCGCTCTCTGAACACGTCCGATCGCTATGATCTCCTTAAAGCACGAGTTCAAAGAAAGGATGGACATGTAATGGATTATTTCCAACCTAAGGTGAGGTTGTGTCGAGATCTAGCTCTACCGTTTTAAAAGGATTGTACTCACGCGAGATGGCGTTGTACGAGTTAGGACGAACGCATCGGACAGAAGATCTGCTTGGAGATTTACTTGAGTGGTCAGGATGGCTGCTATTCATTCTCCTGAACATAAATCCAAAGACGCGAAACAGGTCACGAAGAAAGTTGACTATAACGCGTCGAAGCAGCCTAGTACGCGCGCGTGGACACGAACCAAGCCAGTCGAAGAGAAAACGATGGAAGGTGTTCCGGTCAAGGATACCTCAAACTACTGCTGGATATGCAGGAAAACGGGACATCTGTCAAGGGATTTCCCCGGTAAGCGTAAGAACACGTGTTACGGTTGCGGAGCCGAAGGGCATATACGCCCGAATTGTCCCGCGCGAGACCAAGCTAGCGTTGCCGTGGTGTGTCGGGAGGTCGTCACGCATCCGTACCACCGCGTTGGACGGATAAACGGGCGCGAGGTTGATGTGTTGCTCGACACGGGCTGCCATCCGGTATTGATAGTGGAACTGAAGTCGCAGTTGATATGTTGGGGAACGAGGCATGCCGTCGAGGTGGACGTCCTGCCGGTAAAGAGGCCTTTGCGTACAACGGATTTTGGGTACGTAAACACCTAATTGTTCGTCGATGACGAAGCAGCGTTGTTAAGACTGGTCAACGAGGATCACGATTGTTTCGCAACGAGTTTGGACGAACTTGGGTGCATGCCACTTATGACCGTGGGAATTCATGAGGTACCCAATAGTCGGCCAGTAGTTTGCAGGCCGTATAAGACAACGCGCGCCGATCGTGAAGAAATCGCCAAGATCGTGCGAGAGTGGAAATCGAGCGGAGTGGTCGTCGCAACGGTTTCTCCTTATGCGAGCCCGGTACTGCTTGTAAAGCAAGATGGCAAAAATAGACTTTGTGTTGACTATCGGCGTTTAAACAAGCAACCATTCGTCAACATTATCCGTTGCCGGATATGTCTGAACAGCTTGAGGCGTTGGCGGCCGGGAAAATGTTCATCCAGCTGGATTTGGCGAGCGGATATCTCCAAATACCGCTAACACCGGAAGTTGCTGAAAAGACTGCTGACACGACAGATCAGTTTACGCGCATGCCATTCGGGCTGTCGAGCGCAGTCGCCGAATTTACGAGGCTGATGCAGTACGTGTTAGGGCCGCTGCAAGGTAAAACAGTGTACAATTACTTGGACGATATGGTGATTGATGGCTCGGATTGGTCTGATCTGTTAACTAAGTTGAGGTCCGTGTTGGAACGACTCAAATCTGCAGCATTGACGTTAAAACCGTCAAAGTGTTTTCGGGACGAAGAGTATTGAGTTCCTTGGATTTGTAGTCGGAGGTGGCGAAATTAGACCAGGACAGAAGAAAACGCGTGCGATCAACGAGTATCCTGTTCCGGAAGACGCTCATTCGTTGAGGCGCTTCCTTGGATTAGCGAGCTTTTTCAGACGGTTCATTCCCAAGTTTGCCCTGATCGCCGCGCCGCTCAATAAATTGACCAAGAAAGGAGAACGTTTCTGTTGGGGTGAAGGACACGAAGCAGCTTTTCGTAAGTTACAGACGGCTTTGGTGAGCGATACTGTTTTGACTTTGTTTAGACCTGACGCTGTTACAACTGAATTGCACACGGAAGCCAGTACGATTGGTCTGGGGGCCATGTTAATGCAATCGGTGAAGTTGGGTGACCCACTACGTGTTGTCTACTATGCAAGTCGGAAGATCAGTGATGCGGAAACCAGGTATCATTCTAGTAAGCTAGAACTTTTGTGCTTAGTGTGGTCAATGAACAAATTAAGACAGTTCCTGTTGGGGGTGAGATTTGTTGTGTATACCGACTGCCAAGCGTTGATGTACTTGAACAACTTCCGAAGTACCAATTCGCAAGTCGCACGTTGGCATGACTTCTTGCAAGAGTATGATTATGAAGTAAAGTATCAACCCAGTACTCGAATGAGTCATGTGGACGTGCTGTCACGTGCGCCGGTAGCAATGAATGAATGGGACCTTGATGAGGAGTTGGTTGGGAGATACGAGGTATGTACATTAATGACGGAAGAAGACAGGGTGTGGATGTGCCAGATCGCGGATCCTGAAGTGGTTAGGGAGTTGGAAATTGTCAAGTCTACTCCAGAAGCCGAAAACGACAACTATAAGGTTGAGCACGGGTTGCTTTACAGGAAGCATGGAGGCCGGCTTCTTTTCGTCATGCCCAAAGCAATGCGGTAGAGCTTGTTGGTGACGGCGCATGACCTAAGCGGCCACCCAGCTATCGATCGGACGGTGAGTAATCTCATCCAGGACTTCTGGTTCCCTAAGATGAGGCGTTATGTGAGGCAACACATCCATATGTGTTTTGAGTGTCTGCTGTCGAGGAACCCTCGGGGCAGACGACCAGGGTTGTTGCACTTAATACCGGTGGGACAACGACCCTTCGAGGTTGTACACATGGACTATGTAGGGCCCTTTGTGAAGACCACTAGTCAAAATAAGTATATTCTAGTATTGGTGGACAACTTTACAAAATTTGTTGTCTTATTTGCAGTTAAAGGCACTACAGCTGAAGCTTTGCTAACCTGTGTGGGCCAGTTCGTGGAAGCTTATGGCTTGCCCAAGAAGTTTATCACGGATCGCGGATCGTGTTACACTTCCAAGTTATTCGAAGAGTACTGTCGAGGCCGGGGAGTCCAGTTAGTGTTGACTTCGTCACGCCACCCACGAGCGAATGGCCAAGTGGAAAGGGTGCATAGTGTGGTTATTGCTGCGTTAATGACTGAGGGCAGTGAACCTGATGGTTGGGACCAAGACCTGCCGAGGATACAGCGTTACATTAACAACAGTGAGAGCAAGGTGACGTCTAGGACACCTTTCGAAATATTACAAGGATATAGACCTATGTTCCGTCTTGGAACACTTAGGGCTGTTTCTAAGACAGCCGATGAGTGGACGATGCCAGATGAGTTGTGGCGAGAAACACGGGAGCAAATGGAGAGGTCCAAGCAGAAGGTAAAGACTGCGTTTGACAAAAACCGTCACGACAACACGAGCTACTCTGTGGGAGAGGTAGTGGTTATGAAGCGATGCCCTACTGTCACTGGAGAATCCACGAAACTACAAGACTGTTATTGGGGTCTCCTGGTCTCCTGGCCACCTGGTGATGTCTACAGAGTGGTTGAGTTGAACCAAGAAAAAAAAAGTCGGTTCGCCACCACTGCTCATGATATACAACTTAAGTCGTGGAAGCTGCACCACTAAGATGAAGAGGCGGATGATGACCAAGATGGAAAGATAGAAGACAATCGCGGAGAAGAGACGGGAGTCGATCGAGTAGAAGAAGCTGGGGTGGAATCCAGAGAGGAAGCTATAGAAGTAGCAGATGGTAGACCTGTTAGGAAAAGGCGCCCTCCAGGTTGGATTCGAGACTATGTTTAAATTTTACATTTCTTTTACCTCATTTAGTTGATATACGTTTGTCCTTGTATAATTATTATTAATTTTATTCACATAAGAAAAAAAAAGGGGGTAATTTGTTTTTTTTTTAATGTATAAACTATTAATATTATTAATTTATTAGAAACTGAATTGTTATATATTGTATTATTTAAAACTGTTATTAACTTTTGAATTGTTACATGTTATGTTGTTATGAAAAGATGCTTAGTTAAAATGTTGGTTAGTTATACTACTTTTATTTAATTGGCTTTTTTTGTAGGATTGTTATTCTGTATTATGAAAAAAAAAATGTAACTGTTGAGGACAGCAGTCCTAAGCAGGAAGGCCGAGTGTTAACTCCCCTAGATGGCGCGGCGTATGTGCTTGATGCTATCTAGAAGTTGTGGGTTTTGATATTGTTAATTAATTGTCTTTGTCACTAGTTAGTTGTTGTCGCGCGTTGCGTAGCGATTGGTGACCTGCGCCGTTGCAAGGTTGACCAGACGTTATTTGATTGCCTCTTTTACTTTAATAAATTGTTTTTCTAAGATTTTATATAACTTGCGTTTAATTCTTTTCGTAGGGAAAGTTAACAGAACTATTTGATGTCTATTAAGATTAATTTTATTAAATATAATGTTTCAGGTACCTGCTACTCATGACGAATGGAATATAATAGAAATAGGTTTTAAATCAAGATGGAATTTTTCAGACGCATATGGCGCCATATACGGAAACATATAATGATTCGTGCACCACCTGATTGTGGCGGTGATTTTTATAACTACAAAGGGTCAAACAGTATAATTTTATTGGGAGTTGTTGATGATGATTATTGTTTTCACTATATTAATATTGGAGATATTACCCTAACCTAACGGGAGATGCTCGGATGGCGGTGTTTTCCAAAATAGTTCTAATTTAAAGGGTCTTGAAAATAGCATGTTACCAATAGGTGGTTTTTTTGTAGGAGATGCAGCATTTCCACTCAAAACTTATTAATTAAAACCTTACCAACACTCACCTCTGACGTATGAACAGACTATCTAGGGCACGGAGAATAGTTGAAAGTGCATTTGGCATCCTATTGTTCAGATTTAGGATTTTTGAAAAACCCATCTAGAACAGATGTGTCCACAATAGATAAAATTATACGTACAGCTCGTGATCTACATAACTGGCTGAGAAAGATTTCAAATATTTATTTAATAAGAGACAATGAAAATTTAGATACTAGGTACATGGAGACAGGAAGACCTAACATTAATGCCAAGTATTGGCCGAGTAGAAAGTAATCACTTTTCAAGATAGGCCAGAGAAATAATGGAAAAACTTGGTAAATATCTTGTAAACGTTGGTGCTGTCTCATGACAATCCAGAATGATTCATTGAATTCTACGGATTCCATAATATGATAAATATGTATTTATATATTAATATTATAGCAGTTAAGTATTAGATTCAATAATAATTATAAAATGTATTGTAATATCAAGGTAAAAACAAACTTCAGTTTATCTAAAATGTAATAAATATTTTATTATTAAAAACATTAAAATTATATACCTATATAACTTAGAGTCTAAAATAATTAGTTATACCAAAAACAATTTTAAACTGAGTGTTGAAAAATTGTAACATAATACAATACTTACATTGTCAATAGTTTCCTACGTTAATTTGAATCTGTCAATAATGTGTTCATCTCTGTAAACCATTTAATGTTTGGAACGTATACATTGTCACTACTACTTCCTGATTATTTTGATTTTTCTATTTTTTTTTCTTAAATATTTATTTTTTTTTTCTTTAATACGTCGATTTTAGGTTTCTCATTTTATTTTTACTTCGGCTACGTTGAAACCGTTAATAGCCATTTCGAAACATTTTTTTTTTTTTTTTTGGAATGCATGTGTTTATTTTTGCAAGAACTGTCTTTAGTGTTCCATAGACATTCATGTGATTTAAACTTCTCAATAAACTTTATAGTGGTTTTTGCATTCCACTTTTCAGCCATTTTAATATTTTAGACTTATAAAATAATTGAATGTATTTAAAAATATTAATATTAACAAACAATATTAATTATCATTGATATTATCACAGTGTGCCACATGCTCCGCACACGTGATAGCACAAATATTTTGTTATCACTGTAGGGGAAGTAGACACTACGTTTACGGCACTACCAGTTTTATGGACTAAAATATTCCAGAATTTTCGGATACTAGGGGTTAAAAACCCGGAGGAATTTGCGAGTGACAGAGAGAAGTGGAGGAGGCTGTGTGGAGCAGTCAGTGATGGGCCTTAATGGCCTTGCTTAATTGCCAAGCTGAAGAAGAAAAAGAAAATATTCTACAGATGTAAACAGTTTAACCAACCTATCCAATTATATTTATTTATTGAACCATAATAATGTCACCGTAAATCGTAGTTTAAAAATCAGTTTTAAAATTATGGCAGTTTAACATTTATGTAATTTTTTAAAATATTGAGTTAAAAAAATATTTTTTTTTCTTTTGCTTTACACGCCTTCAAGGCGTTTCGAAGCTTCTACCAAGTATATTCAGTGGCCCCTGTTATCGGCCTCCTCCATTACTACGATTTGATCCGTTCTTTTTAGATTACTCTTTATACAATCCATTCACCGCTGACGCGGTCTTCCTCGTGGTCTCTTCCCAGATGGATTATTAGTTAAAACTTTATGGATCAGCTCCTGGTTTGCCCTTCAAACATGCCCAGCCCATTCTAATCTTTTTGATATAAGGAAACTTTGAATGTTTGTTTTGTTGAAAAGCCTTTCTATGTCTGTGTTTTTCCTGCGCTCATATTCCCCATTATCCGGGTTTCGTATAGGACCATATAATCTTCTCAGAATCTTTCTCTCAAACCTCAACAATTTTTCTTCGTCACCCTTTGTTGTTGACCATGTCTCACATCCATACATGATGACTAGACGTAGACAAGTAGTGTAAAGTTTTCCCTTTGATTCTTTTGACAGAAGTCTTGATTTGAACATGCTATTCATGGTGAAATAACTTCGATTTTCTGTCGCTAATCTCAAATTTATTTCATTGTGCATATTATTGTTTGCATTTATATTAACACCGAGGTATTTAAAGTTATCCACCTCCTCAAAAGTGTATTGGCCTATATTGAGGTTTTGTTTATTGATTAAGCGCCTAGACATTATCATATATTTTGTTTTATCTTCATTACATTTCAGTCCTATTCTTTGGCTAGCTTCTATTAACTTAGCTGTACTTGAGGCTATCTGGTCTTGCGATTCTCCCATGATAACAATGTTATCGGCATATGCCAGTAAGGTCCTGTTCCCAACTAGTTCCATGGATCTGTTATCCTTCATATCTCTTACTACTTGTTCTAGTGCCTAATTAAATAATACTGGAGACAGAACGTCACCTTGTCTTAACCCCGTTTTGACTTCAAAATTTCGGACATTTCTCCCATATACCGCACTTGGCAAAACGTATTTTCATTGCAGCTTTTGACCAATATTACAAGTTTTGAAGGGATTCCAAAATTTATAAGTATCGTCCAAAGTTGATCCCTGTTAATACAGTCATACGCCTGCTTAAAATCAATAAATATTAAGTGAAGATCTTTGTTAAACTCATAGAATTTTTCCATAACCTGTCGTAGAGTAAAAATATGGTCACTTGTCGATTTCCTCTTTACAAATCCACACTGATAGTCACCTATTATGTCTACCGTATAGATTTCGAGCCTATGTAAAATGGCAATAGATAGTATATTATAAATCGAGTCTAAAAGACTGATTCCTCTATAGTTTTCTACTCTTGAAGGGTCACCTTTTTTAAAAATTGGGCATATGATGGCCATTTTCCTGTCATTCTCGATTTGTTCACTCCTCCATACTTTCGCAATGAGATATTTTATAGTTTTCAGGAAATCTTTTCCTCCTATCTTTAAGAGTTCTGAATTAATGTTGTCTTCGCCTGGTGTTTTATTAATTTTTAAAGTATTCACAATTTGTTGTATTTTTTCCTGGTTTGGTTCTGGCAATTCAGGTTCTACGGTGTCTCTTATTACTTGTTCATAAGACAGGTCGTTATTGTATTGATTATCATTATTGTTATTCAGTAGTTTCTCGAAGAAAA
>NW_021758781.1:0-813 GCF_005508785.2 Acyrthosiphon pisum
TGATGTTTATACCGTATTTATGATTAGATAATATAATATGAAAATATAATATTATGTACTTTCTATCAAATAAAAACGTAATTTATTGGGGCTAGGAATTCAATACTTCTGCCAAATCGTAAGATTAAACACTAACTGAATCAAATAACGCAGACCATAATTATTACTATTCTTAATGATCCGAGGTAACGTTCAATTAAATAAAAAATAAAAAAATAGATTATTGAATAAAAAAAGTTTTATTAAAAAAAAAACAATAATTATACATATACATTTTTTGTCTATTTTTTTATACTATTAGATCTTGTAAAATCATATCAGACATTGCGTTAAAATGGAATTGTAATATTTCATGTAAAAATGATGTGTCATCGTTTTGTAGATGTGAATAATAGCTAAAGTCATAATTTTGAATATATTGGTTTGTAAATTCATTCCTCTGACAAGTTATGGGAAGACCACGAACATCATTTTTAATAAGATCATAAGCTGTGTTAAATGTAGCCTCGTAACTGGGTAAACGTTTCTGCTTCTCTACAATATATAAATCTACCAGATTCTGAATTTGTCTAAGCCGTCCAAAGTCAATGCTTGTAAGACTTATGTAATTGTCGTTTATATGCAAGGTAATTAAACTATGTTTAACATTGATTGAATATGATAAATTATCGGTTATCTTTACACGTCTACATCTTGTATTTAGTTATTAATAATCGAATTGTAATTAGATTCAGACATCAAAGAACCATTCTTCTAAACTTAATGTGATAATTTTCTTTGAAAGTTTACATTCTAATAACCAAAATAATTGAA
>NW_021758782.1:0-790 GCF_005508785.2 Acyrthosiphon pisum
TGTTTATATTTGCATTTTCTATACACGGTAAAATTTTGAAAATATTTTGATTTATTTTGAGATCTTTATGGACATTTTCATTTTCCATTTTTTTTTAGTTTTTTTTCTAAAAATATCAAAAAAATTTTATTTGTTGGATAAAAAAGCTTGAAAATTTAATAGAAGGCTCCTAGTATACTGTTTCAAAGGCAGATGAAAAATATTAAAAATCGTTAGTCACAGTTTTTTTTTATAAGCATTTAAAGTTCAAAAAATGACAAAATATGGAAAAATCACGAAAATTTGCAAATTATTTCGAGTTAGAAATTCATAAAAATTTTTCTTTTTAAATCTAAGATATGAAAATGTAATACAAGATTCCTTATAAGATTATCTACCTTTATCAAACAAAAAATATCTATAAAAAAGTCAAATTACATTTTTATGATCGTTTGAAATTCATATTTTTACAACATTGGATATTCACTCGATTTCTCATGTAGCGATTTTCTTATTTTGTTGTAATTAAAAAACGAGTGACTGTAGAAACTTGAAAATTTCACTGAATGTTTATATTAGCATTTTATATATACGATAAAATTTTTAAAATAATTTGACTCTTTTTGAGCTGTTTACGGACATTGTAAGTTTTCAATTTTTTTAGTTTTTTTTTTCTATAAATATCAATAAAGTTTTATCTGTTGGGCCAAAAAGTGTATAAATTTAATACAAAGCTCCTGATATATTGTTACAATATCAGTTGAAAAATATTAAAAATACATAGGCACAATTTTTTTTTATAAGCATTTAA
>NW_021758783.1:0-773 GCF_005508785.2 Acyrthosiphon pisum
TTAATACACTGAGCCACGCTCAGAATCTAAAATTTGTAAACTATTGACTTTAAGCTTTTTTAAATGTTTTCTTTCAACATAACTTAAATCAGTTGAAAAATATTATTAACTTGTCAAGTATTTGTGTTTGTATTAGGACAGATATTTTTATAGCATACAATAATGGAAAATAGCGTTTTTTTGACAGTTCTAGAGATGATTAAATTGTGTTTTCGTCTTTAGAATAATGCGTAATGTGACAAACAGCGCGTTGAGTACCTACAAAACATATTATGAAGTATTAATAAAAAAATATTTTTATTTGAGTGACTCGTGACGTAATTGCAATCTTTTGAATTGATCAGTGCACAATTATAGCAACGAAAATTAATATAATAATATTATCTTCCTTGAATATGAAAACCAAATAAAATCAAGAGTGTATAATTTATCATTTTTTATATTATTACTCAGGATCTACTGAAAAATTAAGATGTCCATCAATATTCTTAGAATTGGACTCACGCAATCCTATTGGTATAGAAAGCCCAAATTGTTTGTGGGACGGAAGTCCCCCCACCTTCATATTTTCTAAAAAAGACTTATTCTAAAGTACTATATACTAAATTTTGAGTTAGGGAGAGACTAAGATCCACATGTCCCTCCTATTTTATCCAAGGAATAACAAACTACGAAAAGTATTGCGGTGCCAACTTTGTTAAGTTTTTATGGTATTTTAAAGTTCAAAAGTGTTTCTATTCACCCCGTATTACGGTAGTTAAATAAACAGTATG
>NW_021758784.1:0-729 GCF_005508785.2 Acyrthosiphon pisum
ACATAAAAAAATGTTTTTCTCAGTTCCTTCAATATCGTTTCAAATATTTATGTTATGTTAATTCTTTGAAAATATAAACAATCAAGTTATTCGAAATACATTGTTTTTATATTCTGAGCAGAGCGATGAATGTATTGGTTTTACAATGATGTGTGTTTTTTTATTTTTTTGGTTTTCCAACACCGTTATGGGCAGTAATACTGCTTCGATATTCTTCAATGGTATTTTTTCCGATGGCAAAATGAATCTAGTACATATAGTCGATTCGCCAACCGAATGTAATTTAAGTTAATGAGCACTTATTATTATGTAGAATTCTATATTTTATATGTTTCACGTGTCACTGTGTGTGTAGATGAATGCGAAAAGATATATGCCTAAAGTGTATGTATATGTAGTATGTACATCACTCCATACAGACCGTCGCTATGAGTTTTTCTGTGTTTTTATTTAAGTATAGAAATATAATATATTACGTTATATAAAAATGCATGATGTATAATTATAGAAAGGTGCAGTTGCATGGGTATATTTTATACCTAGTATAAAAGTTCAAAAGGGCTGTGCAATATATTATGCGCATTATATTGCGTGACAACAATATCATTATACTTTGAAACTATAACCGTAGTCACGCATACGTATGATTATTAAATTGGTCAGTCGAGGAGCCACCTGCTATAATATTAAACAACATTATTTTGTTACACTAGTCCATCTCATACAGTC
>NW_021758785.1:0-1124 GCF_005508785.2 Acyrthosiphon pisum
GACCGGGGGGTCCAAGGCCGATAAACTCTTAGCATTAGAAGAGTATATAAGGACTAAGGAAAATTCGGATCCAAGATTAGTACGGTTTGGGGAACCTGACGAGACTATTGTCCGGTGTGGGTGTCACCCAGTGTGGAGCGATCCAGCCGAAGAGGGATGACGGAAACGTCACATTGCAAGTAGTCCGAGAGTGGCAACAAAACGACCCGAACATACGGGAGATAGTTGCTAAACTCTCCGGAGACGGTGCAAGATTCGGTCGTCTTCGGAAGTTGTACGTCATCCGGGACAAGGTGTTGCACCGCCACCTACGATCCATCGCGCATGGAGAAGAGGGGCCCAGATTCTGCTGCAAAGGTTTCACGACCACGATACAGCGAATCACCCAGGGTGGAAAGAAACGTACCGAAGCATAAAGAGTCGTTTCTTTTGGGCCGGTATGCGTGAAGCAGTGCGTAATTACGTGCGGGCGTGCGACGTATGTGGACGTGTAAAACCACTGAATCGCAAACCAGAAGATCGGATGTGCACCCGAGTCCCACGGCAACCTTGGGAGGTGCTGAGCATCGATCTTATGGGTCCATACCCACATAACCAACCCGCAACAACCGGCCATCCCGTGGCATGATCGCCGCTCATGTGGAAAAGCTCCGGGCAATGGCCGCGCAGTTGTTGCGGGAAGCCAGGAGGCTGTCGGGCGATGGTCCGGAGGACACGGTCGGCGGTTGGTCAGCCGAACGCGCGGCCACCGCATCGTTCGGCCGGATACGGGCAAGCCCGACTGCGTGGGCTCTGTTCGAGCGGGGATTCGCCGAGGGACGTCGCTCCACTCGAGCAAACACCCCACAGCCCGAGGCGGCCCGGACGAGGGCAGGACCACCGGGGCGAGTGCCACCTCGTCGAGCACCGCCCGCGTACCAACGCCACGACGTCCGGGATAGGCGAGGCAGGTTCCAGCGGCCAGCGGTGGAGCAGCCCGTGGTGCAGCCGGTAGCCCAGCAGACGTTAAGCAAAGTGCTGTTATTGTGTTTATAAACATCCCCGACCGTTCCAACACCTACATAGTGGCCATTTTTCAAATAATAAATTTTCTTTCCCAGAGTAGATGTATTCAAAGTCAATAT
>NW_021758786.1:0-469 GCF_005508785.2 Acyrthosiphon pisum
TCAATAGGTACTCTACGGTATACGACAACAAATACTTTTATTATCAGCTAGACCGTATGAACAATCGTCGTTGTAGACTGTGATGTTTCGGTCTAATGGGGAACATTTTAATTTCGCTAGAAATAGCCGAAAACACAATCTAAATATAGATATTAGGTACTGATAATCGTGACTCGGGAGAATAACAGAAATATTGCCTGAAAACCAATATATTATATAATTATTAATTTTTATACGGTTAAAGCTTAATATTTTATCAACGTATATAATTATACAAATACATATTATATAGAATACAATCAAAACTTTTATTAACGAAATGGTTGATAGCAAGTTTAATTGGTTTGATGATAGATTTTTTTTTATAAAATAATAAAAAAAAAATGTCAGTATCAAGTTTAAAGTTTTTTAATCTCGAAAAATATTTCTGCCATTTTTTTTAGGGGTTTTAAAAAACTCATGGGGGGGT
>NW_021758787.1:0-1157 GCF_005508785.2 Acyrthosiphon pisum
TTACTACTAGGAATTGTTTATTTTTGACATCTCAAAGTGTACTACCTACCTATTTAACTTGATTCTCTTTCCTACCGGTACCAGAAAAGATACTGAAGTAGAAAATCGAAGCCTTTTTGTTGTCCCGAAAGCTGATTTTAAACAAAAATCAAAAAACACATCATTGTAAAAAAATATTCATCGTTATGCTATTAGAATCTTATAAAGCACCAACAGACCTGATTTAATTTTATGCAATTTTGGACGTTTTTTTTAACTTTTTAGAACGCTGTAGACGATGCCGATTGGTCACCCATTAACTCCACAGTTATTGTCAGTGTTAGCGGCGCAGTCATATGCATTTGGGACTTCGCACGAAAAACGGTCGAGCCTGTCATGATGTTTACGTGCAAAACCGGTGTACACTTTTCGTTGGTGAAATTTTCCAAACACGGTAATGTGAGTATTATTCGATTACCTAATATACGTATACTTGGCTACTCACAGAGACGGGCATGATTTCATATCAAACGATTTTTAAAATCAAAAATCAAAATCAAAATCATGATTTTTGATTTTCAAAATCATTTTTGACAAGATTTTGATTTTTGATTTTTAAAATATTTTTTTTAACGATTTTGATTTTGATTTTTAAAATATTTTTTTTAACGATTTTGATTTTGATTTTTAAAAATCAATTCAATGATTTTGAGCACAAACTAATATAGTAATATACAACTAATTTTTACATAATATATACAGAAAAAATATTATTTATTATTATTTCATTATAATACAATTTGATGCCATCAATTATCATACGTATTAAGTTATCAGTAAATTGTAAGCTCAAATAATTTGAAGCCCTATTAAGATTGTAACTGTTGGTCAGGTATTGGGACAACACTGCTCCTGTATACAAATAATGTATTATTATGTAACTTAAATTTTAATGTTTGAGCTAAAGTACTTTAAAATGTTGGTCTTCTTAAACCTCGTAGTGATTTAGGTGTGGCTAACATAAGTCATTATTATACTTATGTTTTATTAGATCATTTTAAAGAAAGAACAGTCGAATAACGATAACGAACACGATAACGATAGATCGTTATGCCGAGAGCACACGTAAATACTTGACCTCTCGTGAGTTTATAAGTTACTTCAACTATTATGTACCC
>NW_021758788.1:0-5319 GCF_005508785.2 Acyrthosiphon pisum
TGAAATAATAAAAACATTTGCACAAAAATGTTTTGCACGAAAACTATATTATCGTTTAAACCCGGCGATGAGAGTTTACGCACATCTATAACTTATATAAAACGTGTGTTAGTGTAATACGACTCACATAATATATTGTAGACAAGAACGATATGATAATTTACGTATAATTGTGATAAGATTATGTTATAGAGGTTACATTATACAGTGTGTCTTATTTCATACTTGCCCGCCTACGATTTGTCTTATTAGTATTACTTCACTTGCCAACAACTGCCTAATCTTTGAAACCCACACACTAGTTGTACACTATTATATATATTTTTTTCTCTTTCGAAAATAGTTTTTGAAGAGCATATTATACGCTCAGTAGATAGTAATGGGTTATAGGATATAAAATTTTTAGCGCCGCGTGATTGATCCAAGACTTATACAATTTTAGCAAATTGTTTTCGATACCAAAACGTTTGAAATTGTTTAAATATTTGTCAATTGGCAATAGGATTTAAATAATTTATCATTTTTGAATGTGAAAAGTATGCTCCGAACTATGCAGAGTGCCAGAATATAAACTTGTTTATAAATACATACGAGCCACTATAAAAATGGGCGTAAGTATTATAATATTATATAGTACTGCAGTCAAAAATCAATAAAATAAACTCACATGCACATCAAAGTCCATAATGGTGCTCAATGCTCATACGGGAAAAAATTATTAAACTCGCTCATGCGACCACCGCATATAGGGAAGTAGGTACCTAAACGTCCTAAACAAAATATGTTGTCTACCGGTTGATTCAATAAAAAATTAATTATTGGCTTTGCAGGGGTTATAACCTTGGAAGGAAGACACTCCACCCCGAGGTCCATCTGGGTACCGGCAATTTGTCAAAAAAAAAAAAATTGACATATTACAATAGATCAATAAATTCAAAACCTGCGTTGGTAAATAATAATAAATTGCGTTTATACCAGGACCACGAAAAAAAATCGATTTTTAATTTTATTTTGAGTTTGGTTAAACCGAAAAATATAAAAAGAAAATTAACACTCCTCGGCGAAAAGCCTCGGCACTTTTCCCGAACGATTTTTTAAATTAAAAAAAAAAAAACGTTTTACGTGACACCCTGTTGTTGAAACATACGGTAGGCATACTCCAGTCGTACGCAGGCATTATAATAGGTATTGAAGCAGGACTGGGATCGAGTACTCGACACAATATACGATATACTATACAACAATAATATTATAGATAATAGGTATACCACCCGATACACGTGACAATAATAATAATATTGTCAGTAAATAATGTGCGCGCGCGTTGTCGCCTCCGCCGAGAAAGACACGAAACGCGCTCCCGGGAGGCGAGGCGGGGTGGAGGGGCACTGACCACCGGCGCGCCGCCGTCGAACCGGTCCCGCAACACCGATCGGCGGCGGCGGCGGCGTCAGCAACAGCAGTCGGTTGTCGGTGAGTCGGTTCTCTACAGTCGTTTACTACCCGTCCGACATTGCGGTCGTCGTGTCCAGTTTTTTTCTCGGTGCACCTGTTCCTCCCTCACACAATATTATATAGTTACGGTGTTCCGTCTTTTGTCCGTTTTCTTTTTGGCGCCATCCCCGCCTCGTCGTACCGAGTCGATTTTCGTCACGTACCACCCCTCTCAGCTCTTCCCCCTGTCCGTACTGAAATAATAATACTTATATAATCGATCGTCGTACCGAGTGCACGTGGTGAATACAAGACTCATTTATAATTAATCAGACCTGCCTATATCAAAAACGAGCAGCGCACCCGTCGGATCAGGTAAACACCATAATATTATTGATGATATTTATTAGCTAAGATGATGGTATTACCGTTTATGGATAATTGGATATCGATGATCCGAAAACCGGTCGCCACGGCCAAAATCTCCCGACCTCCGAACCCGTGTCGGATGACATAATATTATTATAATACGTCGTAACGTCGTGTCGTCTGGCGCTTTGTCTTCCCCGTACACTTGTTACATATTTATGCACGCCGATCGCTAAAATCGAGCGACAGGTTGGGGTAACGCGATATTAGGAAATATATATTTTCGTATAGGTATACGTTGTTATCGTCGATCGATACAATAACGCGATACCCGTGCGATGGATTATACGTTTCAGATTGATATCGAACCCGTCCTTATCGATGTATAATAATAATAATATGACTGGTTAGTAGGCGATAGTTTTTTTTCGCAGAGTTCCACCGGGTGACTTGAATGCTGGTCGACCCAAAGGGTCTATTTACTATTATTATTATAGTTTTAAGCCGAAAACGTGCGGCACGGTCTACCGAACACGCCCGAGCGATGCGCTGTTCTCATGCTCTGTGAATATTCAAAAGCAAATAATACGTTATTTTTTTAACCGTAATTATTATTACGAACACAAAAAACGCAAATAATTTAACAGTTGTGGCGTTATGGGTCGTCTCTAGACTTCGGGTATGAATACGTTTGGTTTAAATACGATTCATTTAAATTGTTCTGTAATAATTGTTTTTGGGTTACCTATCGTATTCTCGTACATAATTATTAAAATTGTTTACTTCATTAGCGATTGTCGTTATATTTTCGAAGAGAACGACTTAACCATTATAATAATATCATATTATTCGATCATAAATATTTTATAAATTACTATTTTGTTGTGAACACAAATATTTGGAAATTTAACGACTGTCATTAAAATTTAAAGCGTCGCATGACTACTATTTTGATTTTAAATAGATGTTCCTTATAACAATCTAAAAACGATTATACCGTGTCGATTTATCAGTTCGATCCCAGCCAGTAAACGATTAGGTATGATATCCACCGTACTCATTTATAATAATTACAAATAAACGTCAAATTAGCTTAAATCATTTTTTAGTAAAAACACTACATATCATAGAAGTTTTAGAACTAAACAACACTAAACATAATATTATGTACCTACTTATTTAAATTTAAAACGAAACATTATAATAAGGGTGTCGTTAAGTTTTGAAGGTCACTGTAATTTACTCCAATATTTTAATAGGTTTATATTATAATAATTGTACAGTGACTCATATAATATTTAGTTACATATATTTCAGACGTTGACTAAACAATAAACTAGAATAATATGAAATATTGTAGAAAAAATAATAGGCTACGAAAACTGGACCAAGATCGTAGGAGTGCATTGTTCATACACTATATGCATTGCAACACAGACACACTATATTATGTACTCTGTCTTATAATAATGTATCCAACGGGTGATTAAAAATAATGTACGGGTGGCATTGTGTTGAAATTTTATAAGTAGGTACTCGAATCGAATTTAAAAACGATGGAAAATAAAATTTGTTTCGTACAATGGCGACCGTCCAGTTATGCGGATCGTGTCTGATAAACCTTGGCCGGACGGGATGCCGTCAGTCGAATTTTAATATTTTTATCTGAAGTCCATTGTAGTTTAGTCGGTGAACATGATAATAGTATAAACCAATGATACAATCCTTGGTCGATGTATAACTTTGCTGAAAAATCATATTGACGAATCATTATTATTTAGGTAAAGAAAAAAAGTAAACGATAAGTAAGCAAGTTCAGGTTTACTTTTTTTTTTAATCTTCTGTATACAGTTTTAAGTACTATTAACGATTGGGTAGGTTTGTAATTTTCTTGACTGTCATATAATATGTCAACGTCAACGGTTTAAATCTCGAAAGGACCATTAAAAGTTTTTAAGATTTTAAAATACAAGATTACTATGAGTTAGGGACGAGGATGGTGTGACGTGTTACGCGTAGGTATATTATATATATAATAAATATACGACATTTAATATACGTCGACTTCGTGTTAGTGATCTTGTATAAGGAATGAAAAATAATAAACTTAGTTCTTTCCGTAATGTTTATATCCAAAGTTTATTTCTCAATAATATAATACAGGAAATGCCGTTTATTTTTGTTCGAGGACGATACTTCACAGTTCACACTATTATAATACATCTTCTATTATTATACTGTTCATGATTTTGGGCAAGGGCGAATGTTAACTTCTACGACCGTTTGTTTTTACATTGATTAATTTCTTTTATAAAAACCAACTTTAAAAGTCCATTATTGCGACCTCATGAATTTAAGTACTAAATCAATGTCGTAACACTTTATTATAATTATGTAACAATTGCATATCATTATCTAATATTTTGTTTCAGATATTTCGTTGACGATGATAGGGCATTTATGTATAAGTTTTTTTTTAATTGTTTATTATTTTTAATTTACCAGCTTAATAATTAAGTTGAATTTAAATAATAAGGTAATCTGCATTGCAACTTAGCGTAGGTAGGTATATTGATTAAATATATTATAATTTTAACTTAATATGATAAGCACGAATTGGTCCCTATAGTGGTTAATGAATAATATTATTACATTTGATTACATATTGGAATTTCGTAATTTTAAAAGCTAATAATATTTACTGATTCTATACAATAAATTTTAATGTTTGATCACATAAGCAACCTATGTACTATGATATAACTTTAGATTTATTCTAACTTAATGGTCCTGATAACTACGGAATAACCTAAGATTTTTTTCTTTGAAGATAAAACAAGTTGTAAATTAAAATATCTATAATCTAAAAAGACACTGTGGACAGACCAGTTTAGTACAAGTTCTGAGACATAATCCGAAGGAATACATTTATGATTATTTATTTATTATTTAAGGAACAACAAAAACATTAAGTATGAAGAAAAATTTTATGAAGTGTTGGTAGATAGTAGATACCCATTCCGTATAAGCAATTTTTGTGGTGAGAGCAGGAAGTATTAATTTTAAAAGTTTAAATTAAATAAAAATAGAATGAAATAAACAATAATAATAATAATAAGTTTATTTTTTAGCAAAAACAATATACATTTACATAAATACATTAGAATAAATACATATGACACAATGTTTGCAACTCCCCTTTAAGCGTAAGCTTGTTTTGGGGGGTGTAAAAGTTTGAGTACAATACAAAATTGGAAAAAATAAAAGATAATACAAATTATTATAAGATTTACATAAACTAAGAAAAACTAAGATAAACTAAGAAAAAAGAAAAATATTTTTAGTAAACGATATAAACGAAGATATATTTACATCAATTAATATAGTATGATATACTCGCAAAAATTATATCAAATTAAGACGTTTTATCATAAGTTTAAGTTTGAGAGATCTAAAGTTTTCAGAAAAGATTTAAATATACATATATTTTTGTAATTATAAACATTAATATTCAGC
>NW_021758789.1:0-749 GCF_005508785.2 Acyrthosiphon pisum
TACGCAAAATCTGTTTTCAAGAAAATCGATTTTGGTTTTTAGTGCAACTCTAAAACAAATTACCGTAGGTACATAAAATTATGACTGAGTGTTTATATTAGCATTTTCTATACACCATAACATTTTCCAAATATTTTGACTTATTTTGAGCTGTTTACGGACATTTGTAGTTTCCATTTTTTTTATCTTTTTTTTCTATAAATATTAATAAAATTTTATTTGTTGGTTAAAAAGCTTGAAAAATGAATAGAAGGTTCCTATTGTATTGTTACAAAGGCGGATGAAAAAAATTAAAAATCCATAATCACAATTTTTTTTTATAAGCATCTTAAATTCAAATATTGACAAAATACGTAAAAATGACGAAAATTTGCAAATTATTTTGAGTTAGAAATTCATAAAAAATTGTCTTTTTAAATCTAAGATTTTAAAATGTAATATAAGATTTCTCATAAGTTTGTCTACCTTTTTCAAAAAAAAAAATGTCTACAAGCAACTCAAATTAAATTTTTATGAGTGTTTGAATTTAAAATTGTATAACATTTGATATTCACTCGATTTCTCATGTTGCGATTTTCTTATTTTGTTGCAATTAAAAAATGAATGACTGTAGATACTTGAAAATTTCACTAAATGTTTATATTAGCATTTTCTATACATGATAAAATTTTGAAAATAATTTGACTCTTTTTGAGTTGTTTACGGACATTATCAGTTTTTAATTTTTTTAGTTTTTTTTTTTCTATAAA
>NW_021758790.1:0-982 GCF_005508785.2 Acyrthosiphon pisum
CATTATAAGTTATTGTTGAGATAATAACTATAAAAAATTGAGAATATCAATTAATTTCCAAAACGAGTATATTTTTTTATGATTTTTATGAATTATGACTTATGAGTAATAATAGTGTGTATCAAAATAATATGTTCATTTCGTAAATTATACCTACATCTTAACGAGAGATTATTATTTTCATTTTATTAATTTAATTATTTATTTAAATTTCATCGTAAAGTGCGTATCATTATATTAAATTAAAAAAAAAAATATCTACATTTCCAATAATTATTATGAGCATTAATAACGTGGACATATTATCAAAAAGGTGGGTAAGTGGATGTCGCTCTGCTGTACAGTAGGTTAGAAGTGGGTCACTGTATAATGGACAGTATTAAATTTGAATTCAATGATATAATATCACTGTATAAGAAAAACGATTCTGAGCGGAGACGGTATATCAGTCTATGTATTAGACATATATATACTTATCTATGGTATTAAAAGAAAATTTACCTTTAATAGGTACCTATAATAAATTCCAAATTAATCTTATCATAATATCTATTAGGTACTTATAAGTTATAACGCGTTATACATCAACAAAAAACCGTGGTAAAATCATAGATATATAATAGTATACTTTAGAAGTTTAAAGTACCCACGAATAATATTATACAATCACAACAAAATAACTAAAAGAGTTATCCTAGGTTTTTAATATGTAATTTCGTCCAAATTTGTACTTAAAATGACTATGAAAATAAACTGTTTAGATGTATATTTTAGATTTTTTGGTAACAGAATTAATTACTTACGTGGAATCTTGTGTGAATCTTTAATTCTTAGATACAAAAGTTGAGCATTTTATACATTTTTAAGTACAAAATAATTTTATCAAATTAAAAGTTTGATAAAATTTTGTCAAAATTTGATCTTTAATGCTTATAAAAAAAAATTGTGCCTATGTATTTTTACTATTTTTTCAACTGATATT
>NW_021758791.1:0-894 GCF_005508785.2 Acyrthosiphon pisum
CGATTCGACTGAATTATCTAGCGAAACCAATGCCAAGGGCAAACGATCGAGACGACTCAAATTATCTAGCGAAACCTCAGCCAAGCGCAAACGATCGAGACGACTCAAATTATCTAGCGAAACCTCAGCCAAGCGCAAACGATCGAGACGACTGAAATTATCTAGCGAAACCAATGCCAAGGACAAACGATCGATTCGACTGAAATTATCTAGCGAAACCAATGCCAAGGGCAAACGATCGAGACGACTCAAATTATCTAGCGAAACCAATGCCAAGGACAAACGATCGATTCGACTGAAATTATCTAGCGAAACCAATGCCAAGGGCAAACGATCGAGACGACTCAAATTATCTAGCGAAACCAATGCCAAGGGTAGTTAGTGGCACGGTAGCCGAATTTTAAAAAAAAAATTACCATCACCGTGCGTAGTGGCACGGCATGAGGAGTTGAAAAAAATTAATATCACCGTGCGTAGTGGTACGGCATGTGAATATTACAATTAAGAACCTCGCCCGAGCGAAGGCCGTCGGTACGGCCCACTGGCCATATGCCTATCAATTATCTAGCGAAACCAATGCCAAGGACAAACGATCGATTCGACTGAAATTATCTAGCGAAACCAATGCCAAGGGCAAACGATCGAGACGACTCAAATTATCTAGCGAAACCTCAGCCAAGCGCAAACGATCGAGACGACTGAAATTATCTAGCGAAACCTCAGCCAAGCGCAAACGATCGATACGACTGAAATTATCTAGCGAAACCAATGCCAAGGGCAAACGATCGAGACGACTGAAATTATCTAGCGAAACCTCAGCCAAGCGCAAACGATCGATACGACTGAAAATTATCTAGCGAAACCAATGCCAAGGCAAACGATCGAGACGACTCA
>NW_021758792.1:0-7222 GCF_005508785.2 Acyrthosiphon pisum
GCCAATACATGAGCATTTTGGCATTGAATGATTCCATTGTCAAACGTCAGTTCCATTGTTATAATCTCGCAAAATACACGATGTAAAATATTGTTTATTAAATGACCAGTGTCATAGGTTTTTCTTGACCAACAAGTACAAATAATAATTACTAATTACAAATTTCTTTATATTATATCAAGGTTAAAGACAATGGAAACAATTGTCCAATAGTGCCAACAAAAATATGTACCTGTTGTGTATATACTATTAAAATTAAGTGTAAAATAAATTAAATAGGTAGGTATTCAAACATATTAATATTGAGCATCAAATAATTAAAATAATATTGCAATCCTGTTTTAAAATATTAATTAAATTATTGAAATTTCATACGCATACCTTATATAATAGATCAATATTTTTTTCAGTGATTTCAAAATTTGAACCTCTACGACAATGTTAAAAATGAAATATGAATATTAATGGATTAATTCATCTTTGTGGTATAACACAAAATATTGCTATTACATTAAGTAGGTACTAAATGCCAATGCGTACATGATACATAATATAGAATAAAATGTAATAGAAATGTAATATAACTAGGCTAATTTAAAAAGGGTTAAATTTGTTTTTTTTTATTCATAGGATTTTGGTACGGTTGGGTTAGGATTTTGTATTAATTGATTATATTAATCCATTGTAGGTGGAATTAAGTAAAAACGACAAACTTGGTATAACTTTGATACTCTAGAGTTAAATCATACACTTATATTGTACAAACAGCACGGGGTTCGCGATCTACCGCAGGTAGATTGCCTTCCTGATAATATACTGTTGCGAATCAGAATTTTTATTCCGGGCAACGGAAAAGTTAAGATAAGTTTTGAACACCATACACCGAGTATTAAAAAACGAATTGAACAAAGTTTGAGTGGTACATTTAACGGGCAACGAAGTGCACGGTGTCAGCTAGTAGATCTATACTATAATATTATAAAGCCAAAGAGTTTGTTTTTTTGAACGCGCTAATCTTCAGAACTACTCATTTGAATTGAAAATTATTTTTGTGTTGGGTAGTCCAAACATCGAGAAAGGCTATAGGCCATAACATAACATCACGCAACGACTAATAGGAGCCCGGTAAGACATTCAAACAGGTATTTTTTATTTTTTTTTTATATTCTTTGGTCGAATGCGTTAATCTCAGGAACTACTATTGTTCGAATTGAAAAATTATTTTTGTGTTGGATAGTCCATTCGAGGAAGGCTATATAACATCATGTTACGACCAATAGGTCCAACCCGGGGGAGGCTCTCTATTATTTTTGTTATTATTTTTTTTTTTTTTATTATAAATGGTTGCTATTGGTTCAAATAATAATAATTATTATTATTAATGAGATAAGCCTGTGTATTTAACCAAACATACTCTTTAGCTTTATAATATTACTATAGAGTATAGATAGTATAGAAAATAAAATTTATATTTTTTCTCAACAATGTGATCGTTGGTTTCGAGTGGTCCAGCAGTTGGTCAAACGGTACCAATACCTCGCATACCCATGATTTGCCTTTTAACTTAAAAATAATACAATTTCCCGTTAAGTTATCGTATGCAGTAACAATTAATAAAGCACAGAGGCAAACATTTAAGCAACTAGGGATCGATTTACGCCAAGATTGTTTTACACGCGGACAACTATATGTCGCGTTATCAAGATCTGGTTGCGGCAAAAACCAGTATGTTCTTCTACCGCAAAATAATAAAACTAAAAATATCGTGTACGCAGAAACACCTACTTTAAAAGAATACTACAAATTAAATAAATACATACATAATAACTATAATATAATATTTGAATAATATTATAGAGTTCTTATTTTTTACGGGCCACGAAGTGTGCGGGATCAGCTAATGTAATTATATGTACCTAAGTCGTTAATTGTTAAATTGTGATATGTTGTTATATTTATATTATATATATATACTATATACTATTATATATAGTAGTTGTGAATCAACTCTTGATATTTAGAGAACCAATAAACTCAACTTGTATTAACCATAGATCGAGTGTATCTAACAATAATCACGAGCTTACCTCAAACATTAGTTCAGCAGCTAAACACTTGAGTTGTGGTACGTATCCGATTTTGAACATTCCTGTCTGTGGTATCATTGGGACGTGGACAATTGAACCGTCAGCTTTGGTAAACGGTGCTGATGGTTGATACGATAAGTAAGTGTACGTGGCTAGTTTTTGGTAATCTTTCCAGTGACTTATTATTCCTGTGTCACTCCGTAATTCTAAAATATCAGCTGAAAATAAATCACATCTATATTACTGAGTGTATAAGCAAGGATGGCCTGGGAGAAAAATGTAGGCCGGGAAAATCTATTACCCTGGCCAAATTTGTATGTCCACTTCATAGTTTTTTTTTTTTTGAGGGGTGGGGGGGGCTTATGAGATTCTCCCTCTAAGGGGGCTTATAAGATAATACAATTTTAAGTGATAAATATTTATATTTCATTATTATCAACTAAACTTATTATGAAAATAGCAAAATTGTAAATTGTAGTTTTTCTTTAACAAAATAATTAATATCGGGTTGGAAACGAAATACACAATTTAATTTAAAGGGAAAAATTGTGTTGTTTCACAAAAGTATAATATTATGATGAAATTCTAAAAATAAGTAACCCAATAGGTACTACCATACGAAAAAATAGCACCTGTTAAACACAAATGTTGGTAATTTTTGGGTGACCAAGCCCCATTTAAATTAACTGATACTTTCAAATAACAATTTTCTGAGTAAACAAGAGAGTAAATAATAAATTAATAATGACAATAATGATTTGTTCTGAAGATTATAAGTACCTACTCAGTGGTAGCACGAAAGTAATTTTTAAAGGCACGGAAATAATATTTAGGAGGGTGAATGGATATATGTATATATATATATATATAAGTAGGTTTCTAGTAAGGTAAAAATTCTGTGTAAAATTGTCATTATTATAACGTCATACATATTAATATTTTATATTTGTATTAGTCTCATGTGGTGGGTGTCAAAAATAAAGTCTGTGTCTTAAATAATTGTATTGGTCACTGTAATCCTTCTATTATGCAATAATAAATACTTGTAAATTGTTAATTTTATCATCGCTTTTTGGAGCCAATACAAACAATTTGACAAATTTGCATAGTGGTAAAATTTAAACGTGTTTGAAATAAATCTTGTTCATATCTTGCAATATCCACTATTTATATAATATAGGTAGCGGTAAAGCTTGATATTATAAATAATTCAATTTTTAAGAATAAAAATAATTAGATTAAAAATTTAAAACAGGTACTGTTTAACAAAATTATATTATTTTCAGTGCAAAACATAGAGAACTCTTAACCTTCAGGTTTATTATAGAATAAATGCAACTATGTATCAACATTTCATTTAAATTTCGAGATTGAAAAAATATTATGAAAAGTAAGCGATAATGATTTCAAAAATGAAAGTATTTCATAAAATGTTGAAATTATTTGTAACTTACTGTTCAATGTATTATTACACAGAATAATGTTAGTTATAAGGACATATAGTTTAGATGTTATTACTTAAGCTGTTATTCGAATTCTCGCTCCGCATCGTGGTAACGTTAGCTTGATAATATTTCGAAAGTCTGTTTATGTATGACGATGGCATAACCCGGGAACTGGTCACAGATGCTTTGTTGTAGGATCCGGCAAAATCTCCGTCCGAATCATCCTATAAATATATTATTGTTTCAAATTGATATAATGTCCAATTAAGTACAAGATACTAATAGTATTATACTATTATGATTATATTATTATGAAACCAATTCGGCCCGACTGTTTCTGACGACACGACACTTTTTTCGGGAGACTTTCCTATATGATGGTGATCGTAAATAGTAAATAATATGTTTAATAATGGATATTAATCATATCATTTACATATAAGTCTAAAGTCTTTGATAAATGTTTTTTAGCCTTACCCCAAACGTATCAAAAATCATTTTAAAACCTCTTCTCAGCTGTTGGCGCACTTCCTTTGCCTGGAGTCGGAACAGCGCGGTTACCTCTTCGGCGGCCCGACCTTGCAAGCCTTCCAGCATCATGGCCACGTTAGTTGCCACCCCGAAAGGCGCCAGAACCAGGTTGTCTCGGCCTCTGGAATAGTGCTGCGTGTGCAATCAAATATATTATTATTGTAAAATTAAGCGAGAGCATAAAATGTAATTTTAACATGGGCGTGTTTTCGTGTCTGGCAACTCTGAAAATATCCAGACCAGTGAATTAAAATTAATTCTAATCTGATTTTTAGAATTTTATAAATAATATATTCAATGCGGTAACTGATATATAGTAAACTTCACAAAAAATTATTCTTGACCAGATTTGTGAAATTGATTTAAACACGCCTATAAATAGCGTAATATCCGCTTTACATATTATGCGATTGAGGGTATTAAAAAATTGAAGAACTAAAAAATAAAAACATAACACACGTTGAAGAGAGGAGGCACCAGACTGTTGCTGAACTGAACTACCCGGATCACGTCCGTTGAGTTGGTCCATCCCGAAGCTGACACCGATGAAGACAGAGCCGTCACCGCAGCTATCAGCAAGTGCACTGAGACGGATGAAGTTATGTGTATGAACGGTGCTGCAGGAAAAAAGATGAACAAAGGATTCGATGAGCACGCGCGTATATTATATTATATTATTATGATGAACAAAAATATAATATCGACATGTGGTTTACTGTGTTATATTATATCGTAGTAATGTAGTATAATATAGGATATAGGTAATCGAACGAAAAGGAATTTCGATGTACGACGATGTACCTATTTAAATATAATAATAATATATACAGTATACACCGAAGCCGAAATAAAATATGTTTTGGCGATAAACTGAAATCTATACGTTCGTCATAAAATCATATCATGCCCGGGACGAAGATTACCTGTCGCGGATTGGACCATGCGCCACCGAGCCATAGTTATAGGAATCTGCTGCAAACCCGTGCGATATTAAATGTATATATTGTATCCGTTCTGGTGACTCGCGAGGACTGATCGTCGTCGTCGTGGTCGGAGTCGTCGCAGCGTGTGGTACGCGTAGCGGATAAAACAATATTAGAATATTATTATTATGATAACCATTAACTGGGTCAACAGCCTTGCAACCAGCCGGATTGGCGCAACTCGGCGCCGCTATAGACCGCGCACGGTAACCGAATGAAATGAAGAGTAGCAAGTACGAGTGTGTAGTGGCTAAGAAGAGGGGCACCTATTATTATTATTATTATTATTTTATACCTTTAACTGCCATAACGTTATTATTACGTTATAATATTTATCCCACTCATGAGTTTTTGTTTGTTGTTATTTTACATTTTTCTTTTTTTCTACTTTTACTTTCAATGCCACACCATCGAGTGCTTTATTATTATTGTGTTATACACTTATTATACACAATATATAATATTACCCAGTAATATAAAACTCGCGAACGTTTCTTTCTCCATTCACAACATGGTATTGTTGGTGTTTTTAATTTTCAAGTATGGTTGCGGTGGGGAGGTAGTAGATCGTAGATCCGCGGAGGTGATGGTGTGTTTGTTTACCGAAAAGTATACGAGACGCACTGGCGCCGTTATAATTTATTCTAATTTTTAAAAAGTGACACCTTTCAGGTAGTTTTTCTTCTTTACGGGATACTTCAGAAATGTTTTACTATCCCACCCCCTCCCGAAAAGCTTAACAAGTCCTGAACCATTGCGTTCCTACTAGGAACTTCCTAGCATTAATTTCCTTCGTGATTACAGCTGATGAGCTACGGAATAGTTTATAATATTTTTCAAAAACAATCATTTGGAAATTGAATAATTTAATTCAGCATATAATTGTATGTACGTGTACATCAGTATATGACTGACAAATGCATAAGAGAAAAAGGTACATCTTAATATTTGGTATTAATATTGGAGTAGACATTAAATTCTGTTACAGATATTGAACAATACATTGTTAGGAAATACATATACCTAATATAAATTTTGAGAATGCATATATAAACTCTGCGACCCATTGAAATCCCTAGTTACCTATATTCCATAAAGCTATAATTATCATCTAAAAAAGAAACATTTCTTCCAAAAAACAACAACTCTTATAAATATTATTTAAAATAATATTGCCTAATCTTCATTGTGATTTTTGATTTTTTATAATAACTCGTATAATTTCATTGGATAATAATATATAATATAGGTATGTGCCTAGGTACAATTTATTGAAATAATAGTTGACCCTATATGGCTTTTAGAATATAGCTCTTGTTATTAAAAATAAATAAATAAAATAATATTTGTAGACTCGATTATAAGTTGCTATGTAATAATATTTTTACTTTCAGCATCCGCTAATATGTCTTCCGCTAATATGTCTAAATTTTTTTAGGAGAATATGTTTGGATGAAAAATCTAACCTATCATAAGCTCTTGTGTTCTTACATAAACTCTGTCATTTTGTAACCTAACCTATGACCCACTGCAGTAAAAATAAAAGGATCGTCTATCATCATTATAAAAAGTACATAATATATCTAACGTTTAATGTGTAATGTAAATGATGACTGTATTTATGATATTAACATGGTACCTATATAATTTAAAAATCCGATGACTTAACAAAAAATATAGTATGACGCGTAGTTATAAACATAATTGGCATATTTTGTCTTTAATACTTTAACGATTTAATCTTCTAGCCTATAAGAATAATAATTTAAAGAAGAAAGTATAAAAAGTTAATTTTACCGAACAATTGAGAATATTGTTAGAATATATTTTTACATAATTACTGATTACATTTAAACAGTTATAACTAACAATTAGTATAAATAATGGACAATCTAATTTATTATCAATATAGATTTCCAAATAATATTTGTGCATGATTACATAAATGATTTAATATATTTCTATTACCATGTATGTACATAAATTACACACCTCATACAGTCATACGCCTTCAATTACGTTGAATTAATAAAACATTTATTGTTTATTGTACCTATACAACGTTTAACACAGTAATTTGACATATTATTCATTGCCTACTGTGGAATATTTTTTTGTAATACTTTCTTCTCGGATAAACTTGTATTGCCCAAAATCATGGTGTGGTCTATCGATC
>NW_021758793.1:0-1242 GCF_005508785.2 Acyrthosiphon pisum
AGGAATCTCCCGTAGCCAAAAATATGAAACATCAAATATACCTATAACTTTTTAATTACATAAAAATTATAAGAAAATTATAAAATTACAATTTAATAGTTAGTTTTAGTTTATAAATGTTATGATTTAAATTCAATTGTAAATATATGAATAAATACGTAATAAAAATATTTTCTTTATGATATTATTGATGTGTAAAATATAAAATAACGTAATAAGTAAGGCCCGGAATTATGTGTAAGTACTAAAAACATACAAAATTTGTATGTATTTATACATCGGTTATCATTCAAATATGCACCTACATATGCAAAAAATATACAAAATAAAACTATGTATTCCGGATCTATTGACTATAATTCAAACTTGTAGCTTATTTAGCTACTCTTTGTGCTGTTAAAAAAAACATGCAAATGCATATAAATCCGGGTCCTAGTAATAAACATGTAGTATTATCTATTTTAAACTTGATATTATTATAATGAAATACACTAGTTGTTTTATTATTATAGTATTAATATGTAATTATAGGAAAAATTTTCAAAACTCGTTGGAACAATATCCGAGATAATTACCGAAAATCCATAAAAAAAACAACAAGTGGGCAAGCCGCTAAAAAAGTGAAAAAATATAAATTTGATGACCAGCTACAATTCTTAAAACCACATCTACAAGAAAGGGACACTTTGGGAAACATAGAAGATGTAGTTGACAATGAAGACAACGTAGACATTTTCAATGACGACGTGGACGAAAATGAAAATGAAAACGATAATGAAAACGCTGCAGTTCAAATTGACGAGAGCATCAACGATATAGACTGTGAGCAATTTCAAAATGTTGAACAAACCCGGTCGTCTAAGCCAGTTCGAAAATCGATCCAAAAACGTTCAATAATTAAAACACCAGATTCGGCTTCAACCACGTTGATGAAATATATTATGCAAAAAAAGGAAAATAATATGTTCAATGTCACTCAAAATAATCCAGTTGATGCTTTTTTGGCAGGCCTCTCACCAACACTTAAGATATTCACACCGTATTATTTAAACTTAGTGAAATCCAAAATATTTTCAATAGTCCAAGAGTGTGAAATGAAAATGATCTTAGACGAAGAACAGAAAAAAAAATCACATACAGTGCCGTATTTTACTGTACCATCGCCCACATATTATCAGCAATTAAACCCAAAATATTATTCCAAATGCAGCTCAAAAAACCAATACGTACAAGAATCAAGGA
>NW_021758794.1:0-787 GCF_005508785.2 Acyrthosiphon pisum
TATCGAATAGTTTATTTGAATAGTTTGATATTCTATTCGAATAACACTATCGAATAGTTTTTTATTATACGGACTATTTGGAATTTTGATATTTCAAATTTTAATTCACAATTTATTTCTTGACCACCTGAGATTTTACTTTTTAGCGATGAATCATTGTCCCCACATAAACACGTATTCCAATTTTCAAATATAAGCTGTAGAAAATTATCTTTACAAATTAGTAGGTAATTAATAATTATACATTAAAATTTTGAAAGTAAATAAACTTGTTGTTCATAGAGATATTTGAAGAACTCTAAAATTCAAATCTGATGTAATTTCTTCTATGGATAAAAATACATTATTATTTTTATGTATCAAATATATAAGATAAAAAACTAACAAGTTACAAGTTAAAAGTTACAACCAATCAAAATTCGAATTTCGAATGAATAAAAAATAAAAATTATTCGATTAACTAAACTATTGAATGAAAAATTGAAAACATTGAAAACTATTCGATAAACTAATATATTATAAACTTTCGAAATAAATAAACATTCGATAAAACTATTCGATAGACTATTCGAATAAAAACTATTCGAATGAAAACTATTCGATAAGCTATTCGAATGAAAACTATTCGATAAACTATTGGAATGACAACTATTCGATAAAACTATTCGATTAACTATTCGAATGAAAACTATTCGATAAAACTATTCGATAAACTATTCGAATGAAAACTATTCGATAAACTATTCGAATAGTTTTAAAGCTATCGAATACATGGTGACTATTCGAA
>NW_021758795.1:0-835 GCF_005508785.2 Acyrthosiphon pisum
ATTACGACGTCTAATATTACGGGATGGTTATGTGGGGAGTGGTGAGTGAAATATTGTTTTATACGGGTTACTAAAACTAACGATAATTTACGACTAATACAACGACAAGGCTGATTGCCGAATGTATAAGATTGCCTATAAAATGTTCCTTAGAATCCTGTAGTATGGAGGCCAAGGGTGGCCCTTAAAAATAGATGTTTAAATTTATTTGACGGCACCGTCCTATTTTTTGTTGATGCCCAATTCATGTAAAATTAATTTCTAAATAAATAAATTTTTATACAATAAATTGCCTTAGCCATCCACCTCGCATGATAAATGGCACCTGGTACATGGAAAAACGTTCACCAAGAAAAATTAATGCCAATTATTCTAGTAATTCTTTATAATCGTTTCTAGGTTGAGCATTATTTAAATTATTTTTTAAAAACTCTAAAAGTCTTTTCATTTCGGTTTAATACTTTTTTTCAGGGCTTGAAACTGTTTTCAAAACCGATTTCAGAAACCGGTATAAACCGTTTTAAAACCGAAACCGAAACCGTAATCAAAACCGAAACCGGAAAAAATTGGATACCGGTATTAAAGTCAAAACCGAAACCAGAAAAAATTGGATACCGGTATTATAATTTAAAACCGAAATCTAAAAAAATTGGATACCGGTATTAAAGCTAAAACCGAAACCATAAAAAATTGGAAACCGGTATTAAATTCAAAACCGAAATCTAAAAAAATTGGAAACCGTTTTTTTTTTTCAATTGACGTGTCTTTAAATACTTGAATTCCATTAATACGCATAATTAATACTCATAATAAAATTGAGACCATGATTAAAATG
>NW_021758796.1:0-755 GCF_005508785.2 Acyrthosiphon pisum
GGACTTCAGTTAACTGCGACAGTCGTGTATGATTCAACTATTCTGTGTAGGTACCAGCTATTGTGTTACTTTAGCTGAAATTTATTTTTTTTGTGACGCGTGTTTACATTAATATTTTAATTTGGGCAAAATATGACTTAAAAAAAATAAATAGGTGGTGTGGCTAAAAATATAAAATTACCGTAAACTGCTCAAGAATCGAAAATAATTTCTGGTATGTTTAATAAACAGACAAAACTTGAGCGACTGCGCCAGAAAGCAAGCAATAAAAAAAAATAAATAGGTACCTATTATTATTTAAGATAATATTAATTTGTAAATATATCGTATACCAATATAAGAGTAATAGAGTATAGGCTATAAGTGATGAATCGGGTAAAATTGATTTATATATAATGCAGTTGATACATATTTTCAAAAATAAAAAAAAAAGAAGATATCCTATAATAAACTACTAATATTATTGTTTTGCAATATAAATATTGCCATATAATAGTTTGTAGACTTTTAACTGATATAGGTATACAATTGTTTTTCTAAAATATCTGCTACCTTTTATTTAAAAATGATGTTACCTAATTGATAAAAAGGGTACCATAAAAAAATGTAAGCAGTGAATATGTGGTTGCGATCGAGGCGAGCAGTTTTTTTACCCATTCGGGCCGGTCAAAACCTTTGCCCCCCTCTATTGAAAACTGAAATGACGCCACTGACCTGTAGGTTAAGCTTTATAATAAATTAATTACACTGTTTGA
>NW_021758797.1:0-1011 GCF_005508785.2 Acyrthosiphon pisum
AAATGTAGCGATTAACATAGCGTGCTAGAATATATGAGGGGTGGAAATCCAAAACGTACTATTGCCAAAATTGAAAAAAACGAGTTAGATATCGATTCTTATAAAAAAAACGTCGACAAATCGATTGGTGTTGTCAGAATAGACCAAAACGTACTATTTCCCGGTCAAATCAGCTGTTAAAAATGACTGCTTAATCCAAAACGAACCTTTTCCATTCATGGAAATTATATTTAGGTAATCAAAACGTACTTTTTCCAGTTTTACGCCAAAACGTACTATTGCCCATGTTAAAAGAATAGGCACTAATCATTAACTATACCAAAATGAACTATTTCCGTAAATTATTCCAAAACGTACTTTTTTTTACGTTATGTCAAAACGTACTATTGCCCATGTTGTAGGTATAGGGAAATAAAATAGTTAATCCAAAACGTACTAAAATATAATTTATAATTTATAATATTAAGTTATTATTACAATCATTAAGTTTGAAATTAAATTAAAAATATAATCCTAGATAATTAAACACATTTGAGTCGTTTTTAATAGAAATAATATATTATTAAATAATTTAAAAAATCTTCCTTGTCTTCAAAATTACTTGTCTATTTATAAACGGTTTGTTTATATTGATAATGAAATGTTCCCGCGAATATTTTCTATGACCACGATGCAGTTATTGTTTGTTGCTCGCTTAGTCGCACGACGCACACTCACATTGTTTTATAATAATATATTAATAAATATTATAAAATATAAAATATGAATACAAAGAGAAGATCTAGAAATCTGGTGATCATAAAAAACGTTAAAATGCAAAAACATTGAATTGGTAATTAATAATATTTTTAATTTTGGAGTACATTTTATTAGGTTTTCTAAAACGAACTATTTCCATTAAATTTTCCAAAACGTACTATTTCCATTAAATTAATGGAAAAGGTACGTTTTGGATTATTGTACATTTTTATATGACAAAAAAATAGTGTTTATACTTAAAAAATGAACTTT